>NW_024080641.1:7963603-8109720 GCF_003009895.1 Hyaena hyaena | reverse complement strand
TTTTTTTTTTTTTTTTTTTTTTTTTTTTTTTTTTTTGCCCAGAAATAAGTTCCCCCAGTGAGATACCACTTTGCACCTACCAGGATGGCTATTACCAACACAGGGAAAATAACAAGTATTGGCGAGGATGTGGAGAAGCTGCGGGCCCTTGTGCGTCACCAGTGGGAACCTAACCCGGGGCACCACCGTGGAAAACAGTCTGAAAGGTTTTCAAATGGTTAAACATGGAGCCATCACGTACCTGGGCAGGTCTGCTCCTTAGGAATATACCCGAAAGAGCTGGAAGCGGAGACTTGAAAAGATGCTCGTACCTCAGTGTGCGTTGTTGGGTTATTCACAGTTGCTAGAAGGTAGTGGGAACCCGGGTGGCTACCAGCGGGCAGATGGATCCACAAAATATGATGTGTGTGTGTAGAACACGGTGAGTCGGTTTTCCTCTGCGAAAACGAATGATGTTTTGGAAAACGCTCCCATGTGGATGGACCTCGAAAACATGGTGCTTAGTGAGTGAAGCCAGACAGAGGAGAAGTGTCGTAAGATCTCATGTAAAGGAGACACCCAGGACGGGCAAGTTCCCGGAGAGGGCAGGACAGACATTCCCAGGGCTTGGGACACGGGACGGAATGGGGCTGTTGTCTCCCGGTTGCAGGGGTTTGCTGGGGTGTAGACGGTGGTGATGGTTACACAGCACTGTGGATGTACTTAATGCCACTGATTATACACTTCACCAATGGTTAAAATGTTAAATAATGTGTGTATTTTACCGCAAAGAAGGAAAAAACAGTGTTTTATTTATTTACTTGAAGCTTACTTATTGAGAGAGAGAGGGAGCATGCTGGAGCGCGCATGCGGGGAGGGGCAGAAAGAGAGGGAGAGAGAGAGAGAATCGCAAGCAGGCTCCTGGCTGGCAGCACGGAGCCCGATGTGGGGCCCACACTCCCCAACCGTGAGATGGTGACCTGCGCCGAAATCAAGAGTCAGATGCTTAACTGACCGAGCCACTCAGGTACCTGGCAAAGTGAGGTTTTTAAAGCCCAGCGTGCACATTTGTGCGGGTCTGTTCACGGGCCCTCGCTCCCGCCCACTGAGCCGTGCGTGTTCACCCGCACCGATTGCTGCAGCCTCGTAAGCGGCCTTCCTATCGGGGTATGAGGCCTCCACCTTCCTCGGTTTCAGAACTGACACATTCTTGGTCCTGGGGCCCGTCAACTTTTGGAGTGCCTCTCCGGCCCCTTGTGTGGAAGGTGGCACTGTGGTCTCCCCAGGTTCAGGGACCCCCTTGACGCCTGCCTCTTCCTCAGTCCCCGTATCTGACTTGTCAACAAGTAATGCCCTGGCCTGTCCCCCTCTCTCGGTGTCCTGCTGTCCTGGCCGCCTTTGTCATTGCCTGGACCAATGCTGCGTCTTGTCACTTGTCTCCCACGCCCACTCGGGCCACCTTGGCCTTGTCCTCCACAGGCAGGACAGCCAGCGTGCTCTCTCCCAAGTACAGGCCCGTCGCCAGCGCCCGCCCGGCTCCTGCCCCTCTCCCGCCACACTCTCATCCCTTCGACCACCCGGCTCAGCTGGAATTTCACATTTCGTTTGTGTGACCCTTGACCAGGCCCCCGGGCAGGGACCAGCCCTGGTGACACATGATGGACATGCATTGGATTTCTGTCGACACAGTCCCTGAACGTGTGAAGGAAGTTGCACCCGCGACTGGGGGAAAGGGAAGAGGAGGCTATGAGCCCAGAGAGGTGGGAAGAGCCTGGGGGACCCTGGAGAGGCGGTGGCTTTAGCTGTGTGTGCCCTGCTAGCGCTGCAGCAGGAGAGGGACGCAGATCGGGTTTACAGAGGTCTCCCCGAGCCCCTGGGGTAATGGGCAGCGCTTGGTGGAGACGCTCAGCGGGGAAGGAATCTGATGGCTTTCAGAACTGCGAAGGGGGGTGCATCCTGAGGAGAAAATGCAGATGAAACATAGGCTAAGAGGGGCCAGACCTCATATCTGACAGGCAAGGCGCGGAGAGAGCAGGGCCATACCCTGGGCTGGAGGCCGAGGGGCTGTGGGGGGTGGAGAGCCCTCCTGTGGGCGGCTTGGCAGCCATGGTCCTTGCCCCTTGCCCGGCGAGCCCGCTTCTCAGCCCGTGGCCCCCAGACGTGCCGGCACCCACCGTGAAGTGACATCTGCACACGGGTGTCATTGCCACACCATTTGTAAGAGCAGAAGGCTGGAAACCACCTACCTGGCCCTGTGGGGACTGGCTCAGGGCGTCCTGGCCCTTCCCCGCAGCTGCTCCAGTGCACGGCAACGCTTTGCCAAGATCGGGGCATCGAGAATCACCTAGGACTTGTAGAGACTGTGTGTGTGTGTGTGTGTGTGTGTGTACATACATATGTGTATATGTGTCTGTAACATAGTTTTATTTATTTAAAAAAAATGTTTTTAATGTTTATTTTTGAGAGAGACAGAGCACAAGCGGGGGAGGGGCAGAGAGAGTGAGGGAGACACAGAATCCAAAGCGGGCTCCAGGCTCTGAGCTGTCAGCACAGAGCCCCATGCGGGGCTTGAACTCATGAACTGTGAGATCATGACCTGAGCAGAAGTTGGATGCTTAACTGACTGAGCCCCCCAGGCGCCCCAGTAACATCATAATTTTCAGTTGTGAGCGTGTGTGCTGAAGAGTGTATAAGGCACGGACGTGTAGCATAAGCAATTACTGTAAAGAGGAAACCCACGTAGTGCGCCCTCACCGGGTGAAGAAGCAGCTGGTGCCAGCCCCCCAGGCGCCCCCTCCCTGTCCCAGAGGCAGCCCCCTCCCCTGACTTCGGAGGCAGTCGCTGCCTTGCGCTTCTCCTGGGCCTCGCCGCCCCTGTAGGCATCCCTACATCCCTGAGCAGCGCAGTGCATTTTGTCTAGCTTGGAGCTCTTTCTAAACAAAGTCATGAGACGTATCGTTCTGCGGTTTGCTTCTTCGCTTTTGACTGTTGGCTCACACGTAGCTGTGGGTCGTTTATTCCCACTGCCGTGTGCCGTTCATTCCCCGGAGCCGGCAGGTCCCAGACCATCGTTGTCTCTGGCGGACTGAGCGTTTGTGTTGCTTCCAGCCTCTCGGGCTGATTCCCCAGCGCATGCCCAGGGGAGCACTTTCTGGGTCTCCAGGGACTGTGCCTGGGCCAGCGCGCTGGGCCCCCGTGTGCGTCTTCACCCCAGCCGGGTGCTGCCAAGCCCCTCCCTGTGCCGGGGGTGCTGGGGAGCCAAGGAATGTTTTTGAGAACGGCAGGGTCAAGATAGGTGTGCTGCCATTTCTGTTTTGTTTTTTTTCCCAAAAGGTGTGCGAGCACGTGTGTGCGCATGTGTGCACACACACACGCGCTTGTGTAGGCTCTCTCAGAAAGGGAAAAAAAAAGAAACCGTAGAGGCTGCCTCCAGGGCTGAGCCGGGCCGCCTGGGAGGGTGCTGTCCTGTCACTGTTTACCCTTCGGTGCCATTGGCTTTGGAACCCTGGGCCCGTGTCACATAGAGACAGAGGCCGAGCCAGGGAAAAGGAAGGGAAAGAAAGGGGATGGAGGAAGCCCAGACGTAGCAGAACGTGATGGAGTGTGCGTGGGTTTGTGGGTTTAGTCTGTGTTTGGGGGCGTGTTCACAAAGTCTGTTCCGCTGTGAGGTGGTCCTGGAGCCACCTCTCCTTGCCCCAGAAGCCTGTGCTCCAGGAGAACCCCTTGTTTCCAGTGTGACTTCTGGGGAAAGGGTGCTCCCCCGCTCCCTCCCCTTGGGACCTAGTTTCCCTTGGCTGGCCCCCAGCTGCCCAATGGAGCCCAAACCTGCCGGTCCGGTTTGGGAAGATCTGGGGGCCCACCCACTCGGCTCCTCTCTGGACGGCTGCCTGACAGGTGCTCCACCCCATATAGGAGGGAGCGGCCTGGGATCCAGACTTCTGGGGTCTCCTAGACCTGCCCCGCTGTGGCCCCCCACCCCCTGCCCAGCCTCGGCCTGCCTGCGAGCCCCTGGCTTGGTGGGTGGGTGGTAGACAGGAGGAGGGGAGATGTGACCTCCAGGACCTTGGGGCCCGTGCAGGCCTGGTCCGAGTGCTAAAGTCCTAAGTGCCTGGGGAGGTGACTGCAGTGGGCGTAGTCTCTGGAGAGGTGCCAGGGCAGGAGGGCGAGAAGGACACAGGCCTCTCTGTCCGCCTGTCCGCCCAGGCCCCTTGCTCGCTGTTCTCACGGGCTTACCGTCGACTGGGCACCTGTCCTAGACCACCTGTGGGAACCTGAGAACCTGGTCCCTGCCACTCACAGGACCCCCCCCCCACACACACACACACCAATGGAGAAGCAGTCCCACTCGGATGTCAGCCCCTGGAGTGGGGAGTTTTGTCTAGTTTGTTCACTGCTGAATTGTCAGGCCCTCCAGCGGGCCAGCGTGGTCGGTGCGAGGAGCTCAGGGAAAGTGTGGACGAATGCGGGAGACTGACGTGGCAGAGACAGCGGTGGCCCAGAGGGGTCAGCACCGGGATGGAGTCTTGAGCAGGTACCAGACCCAGCCTGGTGTCAGGGAGGGCTTCCTGGAGGAGAAGGTGCCTGAGGCAGGGCCAAAAATGTGAATAGAGACAAACCAGGCGGCCCCACCATCTTGCCCCCCCCAGCCCCCTCTCAGGGGGGCTTGACACCAACAGCCAAGCACATTTTATGTAGGGAGCTCTGACCTGGGCCAGTGAAGGCTTTGCAGAGGAAGTAAGGTCTGGAAGGGGAGGCAAGAGGGAGGCAGAGGTGGGGTGAGGGGTGTACACCCCCTTCCAGGTTTCTCCTGTCTGGGATGGGGGTTCAGAGCTAGCTAGCCTCATGCTTAGAACAGCTGGTGAAGGGCACAGAGGCCTGTCTGGGAAGGCGGGTGCCCCACCTCCCTGCTGGGTGCCTGGGGCAAGTCTCTCAACCTCTCTGGGCCTCAGTTTCCTCCATTGTAAAATGCCCCTGAGAAAGTACCTCTCCTTCTGAGGGCAGTGGTGGGTGGCAGTGACTCTGTGTTGTCAGTGCTGAGAGCGGGCCCAGCCCAGAGTCGGTCCCCCGAGAGTTGGGCCCCCTACCTTCGAAAGGTTAGTTGCATTCTGGGAGACTGAGCCGGGGGTGTGTGTGGACGCCCCTGCCCTCCCTGCCTCCCTCCCTCCACATGTCCACCATTCACGCCCACCAGCCCCACTTCACACCTAGAGACGGCCGCCATGTCGGGGTCCCCCGTGACCTTCCCTGCATCTAATGAGAGAGTGGGTGCGGCAGGAGAGGCCCCCTTTGTGCACCCTCTTGCGGCTCTTGCTGGAATCACGAGGTGGGGGTGGGGGCAGATAGAGCAGGCTCTGGATCTCCAGGCGCCCCTCCACATCAGAGGGGTCCCCGCCCTGACCAGCACCCCCGTCCCCCAGCCTGGGCCGGGCTGTCATTTCAGACCTGGCCTCCCGACCCGCCACTCTCAGCCACTCAGCCCCACGCTGTGTAGCCCCTGCTGCCCTGGCTCGTGGCACCAAGCCTGGCATGGGGTTGTGGTGTGTCAGGGGGACTGACCCTATTGAAGCAAAGGGCTGGGGCTTGGGTCCCCTGTTGCTGTGTCCCTGCCCAGGCCCTCCCTCTGCCCGGGGTGCTTGTGGCCATGTGGCCCAGGCTTTCCAGGCTCGGCCCCTCCTTCCCTCCGTTCCTCCCCGTCCCTCCCCCCTCTGTGGACTGGAGCCACAGCCAAGCTCAACTCCTGCCAGGGCAGGGCCTCGGCGCCGCCCGCTGCCAGGGAGGCCAGCGTGCCGAGCCAGCCAGCTCTCCTTGGTGGGCGCCCTGCATCGAGGGCCGGGGGAGCCCCTTGGTCCCCATTCACAGCTCTGCCAGCCGGAAGCCTGTCTGTCTGCGGGCCTGCCCCGCTGAGGCTGGCCCGCGACAAGGGAAGAGGATGGTGGAGGTGAGCTGACTCTGGCCTCGGGCAGGAGGGGAGGAAAGGGAAGGGCCACATGGGACGTGGGAGGGCAGTCCTGCCGCCTGGCCACCAGAGGCCCCCTCCCCCAGCCGGGGTAACATGTGCTCGAGGCCTCACGCCTTTCTCTTCTCGGGGGCCCGGACGAGGTGGCCGTGTTTCCAGGTGTACCGAGACAGGTGTCTGTCGCCTGGGGCTTACCGTACGCCTCAGTGCAGGCCCCCAGCGCCTCGGTGGGGCACATCCCTGGGGCCTGCCGTCGCGGTGTGGTCCCGAGGGGCTGTGCCTTGCTGGGTCACCCTGGATGGCCCTGGGGTTGGCCGTGGCTGTGCCTGGGTCTGGTGCGGGGTCTCATTACCCTCTGTGCGTGGGCCTGGGGTTGCGTGGTCTTGTGGTCTAACTCGTGTGTCGGGGAGCGTTCCTGCGTGTGTTTGGGTCCTTTCCAGGTAAACCCAACAGTTGTGAGCACTGGGACTGTGTCCGAGTGCCTGTGCTTGGAGGTGGGGGCCGGTCTGTGTGCTGTGTGTCGGTGGTATGTGTCTGGGTCTCTTTTGGAGTCCGTGCGTCTCAGGGGGCGGGCGGAGTGTGGGTCTCATACTCTCTGTGGAGAGGCAGCTGTAGGCTGTCGATCGTCCCTTCCGTTCTGAGCGGTTCTTCCGAGCCAGGCCCTTCTTCACGGCCGCCTCCCCTGTGTCCTCCCACTCATGCTCAGAGCCCGGCCCCGCGCTGCTGGGGCCTGGTTCCGGGGGGCAGGACCTTTGGCCCAGGGTGGGATGGCCTTTCCTGCTCTGAGGCCCCTGGATGGCCGCTGTCACCGGGGTGCCGTGGGGCGGCTTCATGTTCTTCAGTGTCTAAGGCTCGTGTGTGTGTGTGTGTGTGTGTGTGTGTGTGTGTGTGTGTGTGTCGCGGGGAGTTTGCAGGGGAGGCCTTGAGGGGGATGCTGGGAGGGCCGCAGATGCTCTTTCCTGCCTGTGACCCCCTCCCTCCTTCCTGCGCTGCCTCAGGGGAAGAGTGAATGAAGCCTAATCTGATTTTCCTGGTCCCCGGGGGCTCACCCACACTCTCAAGTTTGTTGTGGAGTCCTTCGCACCTCTGGGGGGTGAGGGACACCACCAGTGCCCTTTGTGTCTGTGCCCTGTCGTGCCTGCCCGGGGATGGGGAGGCACCTGGGGGTGGGGAGGCACCTGGGCCCAGGCTGCCAGAAAGGCCTCCTGGCCTACCTGGGGCCTCTGAGCACCTGCCGGCCGGCTGGGCCCAGGAAACACGGTCTCTCCATTCGGCCCCGCCCCCTGAGCTGTGCACCGCCCCGTGTTGGGCAGGGCTGGGGACCCAGAGTGGCTGAGGTGGCCCCAGGCCCTGCCCTCTCCAGGCTCCTGGTGCAGCGGGAGAGGCAGGCAGACTTGTCCCCCGACAGCATGACCCGTTCTCCCCATCTGGGCCCTGGAGGACAGAGGACAACAGAGACAGGCTGGCACCTTGCTGGGGCCAGGAGACGGTGGCACCTGGCGTCCTCTCTCGTTTCTTTGTTCCTTCCCATGTTCACGCAGCAGCAGGTTCACCCGTAGTGAGGACCCGCTTCGGGGCGGTCCCGTTCTAAATGCTTTTCACGTGTCACCTTACTCTGTCAGCCAGTCCTGGGACACAGGGACTATCGTCATCTCCGGGTTGCAGATGAGGCCCGGAGAGGTTGAATCACTTGCACAGGGGCGCACGGCCCGGGAGTGCTGGAGCGGGTGACTGGGCCTGGGCAGCCCACTCCTAACCACCCACGCCCCCTGCGTCCGTGCCTGGCACCGTCTGCACAAAGGCCTGGTGGGTGCGCAGGGCTGCTTCTCACTCCCCAGCCCTCCCAAGGCCAGGGGGACCCCTGGATCTGTGTCCTCTTAGGGGATTTCCCATGGCATTTGTCACTGTGTGACCTGCCTCTTGCCTGTCGCCAAAATAGGCCGCCACTTCCTCACATTTGGAGCCTCGGCAGCATGGCCGGGGTGGGCCTCCCTGTGGTGGGCAGGGCCCGGGACAGGATCGCAGTGGGCGCCTCTGGTGCTGTTTGGAACATAGAACAGCCTCTTCACAAATAACCGGATTCAATCTCTAAAGACCAGACCAGCTCCTGCCGGAGGCTCCGGGTCAGACTTGCAGGTGGTGTGGGGCAGGGATGGGGACTGAGGTCTGCTCTCCGCCTTCCCCAGCCTCGCCGTTCCCCCTCAGGGTCTGGATGCATCACTTGGGCGATGGCATCCCTCATCTGTTCCCCAAATATTTGCCGAGTGCCTGCTGCTCCAGATGCCAGGGGTATAGCCAGAGTGAGACAAATGCCCCTGCTCTCAGGGAGAGGGAGCCTCTAGTGGGGGGCAGAGGAAGAGGAGGGGATGTACATGGGGTCAGGTGCTAAGAAATGCCACAGAGGAAGATAAAGCAGGGGTGCGAATTTTGCCAGGGGTCAAGAAAGGCCTTTCTAATGAGGTTTTATTTGCATGGAGACCCAAATGTCAGGAAAGGGTAAGCCATGCAGCTCAAGAGTAGGTGCAAAGGCCCTGAGGCCAGAACAAGCTTGAGGTGTCTGAGACGAAAAAACAGGAGGCCAGCGTAGTTGTATGAAGAGAGGGGTGGGATGAGGTACTGAGGTCAGCAGAGCCCAACTGGTCAGGGCCGTGGTAAATCACCCGGTGGCGGGGGGGGGGTGGATTTTATCCAAGGGGGAAGCCCGGTGAGAGCTGTCGGCTTAACGTTGCTCCTGGTTCCCTCCCAACCAAGGCAGCCTTGCTCATCTCGGCTCTGCTTATCAGCCGTAGAGTCAGTTGTCTCTGCCTTCGTTCTTGTCCCATAAACCTCTGGGATCCTTTGTCTGGAGCGGGGTCTTTGGACGGAGCCTGGGCCGCAAGGAAGCAGGAGGTGGAGGGGGTGGCAGCCAGGCCTTCTCTGTGGGTCAGAGTGGACCCTTTTGTGAACTGGTGCTGGGCAGCCTTGAGCCATGACTTCCCCTCTCTGGACCTCGGTGTTCTGGTCTGGGAAAGAGGAACTGCGCGGAGGGCTCCCCGTGGCCTGTCTGCACGCAGGGTGCCACATGCCTGGTGCCGGCCGGGGCCAGAGTCGGCACCAAAGCACGTGCCCATCCCCTCCGTCCACGCTGCCACCAAGAAGGACAGCCGGCTCTAGGGGCGGGCACTGAGCTGTAACCGACTGAAACCTGGTTCCTGCCTGTGTCCAGCCAGTGACTTAGTGGGAGACAATAGGCACATTCATAACCGTGTGACCTGTTAGGTGATGTGAGGGGCCGGGAGAGGGCAGCCGGAATGTGCCAGGCTCTGGGCGTGCAGTGATGGGCGAGACCAGACCAGGCTCCGCCCCGTGGTGCTCTTGCTGCAGCTGGTGCGGAAAGCGCTGTCGGCCCAAGTCCTGTCAGCTCGACTATTACAGCACGCCAGGAGCTGCCCGCTTCTCCCTGCTGAGCCCCCACGTGGTCCGCCCCCCCCCCGTCCTCTGCTGGACCCTCACGTCCCGCACCTCCCTGGACTCCCCACTCCCGGTCTGCGCCCCACGCTTGGCCACGGGGAGCCTGTGGACGTGAGTCAGTCTACGTCCTTTCCCTACTTAGAGCCTCTGCGTGGCTGTGCCTCACTCCGGGGAAGGGACAGAGCGATCCCCGTGGCTCACAAGTCCCTACGTGATCTGCCCCCGCCACTCGGCCTCCTCTGCCCTGATCACACCTGGGGTCATTTGTCCTGACTCGTCTCTGGGTGCTGCCCCTGCCCAGTGCTCTTCCTCCAGGTATCCCCGTGGTTCCCTCTCCCGTCCCCCTCAGGTTGCTGCTCAAGTGTCCCCTTCCCAGCCATGCCCCCCTGACCCCTTCATTGAAAATTCTAACCTCTCCTGACCCTTCCTTTGTGTATGTCCTCAGCATGTACCATCTGACTTACTAGATGTTTTTCTGAGTCAGCTCATTGATGGACGGTCTTCTTTCCCCTAGACAGTGAGCTCTGCACGGGCAGGGAGGCTGCTGGCTGTCCCGACCACCGCTGGGAGCCCAGCCCCTGCCGGGCAGAGATCAGCGACGGTGGGCGGGCGCAGGAGCATAATGCGCTCCTTCTTGGGTAGAGCAGGTGCCCAGAGCTCGTGGCAGGGTCTGGGGTCAGGGTCCCTGAAGACTCCTCGGAGGAGCTCAGCTCCAGACAGGAGCCTGGGAGAGACGTTTGGACTGGGGAGGCCAAGCGAGCCCAACACAGGTGTGGGGGCGGGGCGGGGGTGGGGGTTAGGGCTGCAGTGAGGCCTCTGCTGGGGGCCGCACTCCCCTTCTGTGGTCAGAACGCAGCCAGGGGGGTGGGCACACTGAGCTGGGGAGGGGCTTCCCGGGGCCAGCAGGTGAAGGTTTGGCAGAAAGGCGAGTGGAGCCAGGGGTGAAAGCCCTGAGTGCAAGCCCAGGACAGGGAGCCCTCCTTCTGGTCCTCTTCTGACTGAGGGGTTCGTTTGGGCGAATATAAAAGGACCGTGACATTGTCATATCTCCTGCTCTTTCCCCGCCCCCCCCCCTCCCCCAGGTCCCGCCAGGTCAGCTCCCAGAACTGCAGCTGTAGTCAGGCCTGGGGGGAGGGAAGGGAGCAGGAGGCAAGGGGCTTGGCCCACACACGCCCCAGACGCAGCTCAGTCGCCCAAGTGGATCTTGCTCTTCCACTGGAGCTGATTTCCTTGCTGGGGAGAGTTCGGGTGAGCGGGTGTGTGGCCTTCAATTTCTCCTGAAAGCTCAGAGTGTAGAGCCGGTGAATCCAGGGGTCCCAAGGCAATCTGAAGCTTTTGCTGGGACAGGTTGGAAACTTCCTGTCCCACGTGTTGAATAATTCAAAAGACTTTATTTTTTTTTTAATCACAATGAACATTTGAGAGTAGAATGCAAAACACGCCTGCGTTCTTGGGATCAAACCCCAGGCCTCCGAGGCGTCTGCACACTGTCCTCCTGTGTTCCCTTGCTGCTTCACCCGCTGCCCCTGGGTCCCGGGCACCTCTCTGCCAGAGTTCCCCAAGTACTGCCTGGGCAGGGTCGGCGGTGCCCAAGCAGGGCTGCAGCCGAGCGGGCACAGATGAATCAGTTCATTCACCAAAGGTTCCCTGAGTGCCTAGTGTGGGCCGGGACCGTGTTGCAGACACAGGGGTCCAGTGGGGGAGCAAGACGCAAGACAGGTGCAAAGAAGAAGGCATAGGGGTGGCTCAGTCAGTTAAATGCCTGGCTTCGGCTCAGGTCCTGATCTCACGGTTTGTGGGTTCGAGCCCCGCGTTGGGCTCTGCTGACAGCTAGCTCAGAGCCTGGAGCCTGTTTCGTATTCTGTATCTCCCTCTCTCTCTGACCTTCCCCTGCTCATGCTGTCTCTCTCTCTCTCTCTCTCTCTCTTTCAGAAATAAATAAAAACATTTAAAAAGAAGAAGAAGAAGAAGGCATAGAAGGAGCCAGGACAGGAGCAGGGATATTGGAGCACAGACGTGGGTAGGGGGAAGGAGGGAGGGGGCCTTGTGCAGATCAGGGAGAATGACATTCCAGCAGGTGAGGTGACAGCCAGTGCAAAGGCCCTGAGGTGGGTATGTCTAGGGCTTGAAGAACAGCAAGGAGGCCCATGTGGCTGGAGCAGAATGAACGAGGCAGCAGAGGTAACAGGCCGATCGTACAGGCCCCGGGACACAGGGAGGAGCCGTGGGAGCCAGCAGAAGGCTGAGGGAGGGCGACTCTGGTGGGACTGACTGTCTTCTAGGCCCAGCTCTGCTTGGTAACCTGAGCAAGAGATTTCATCTTTGTGATCCTCACTTTCCACGTCTGCAAAATGGGGAAGAGAAGAGCCGCCCCCCCCTCCCCAAGGTCATCAGAGATCCGTTAGCTCAGTGTCCCCATCTGCACAGGGCCATGGGGGCCCTCGTGGTGGTGGTAGCGATGCAAGTCCCAGAGCTGAACCTCGGCAAGGCACATTTGGTGGCAGGGGCTGGTTGGAGGACATCTTTTCTGCTCCAGAGTGTCCTGCCAAAGGCCTGCGGTAAACGTGGATAAAGATGGGGGGCAGGGGCAAGAAGCCCGCTCTGTGGTGCCTCCTGCCACCTTGGGGCCCTGGGACAGGTGAGACAGAAGGTAGGGACCCTCGGCTCCAGGCAGGGCCAGGGCAGGACCGAAGGGCAGGGTGTGCGCGTGGACTGGAGGCTTGAGTGGGATGGAGGAAGGCATCCTGGCCATGATGATGCCAGAAACAGCGGCGTCCCTGTGGCCCTCGGGACAGGCCAGGCAGGGGCTTGGGTGCTCATCTGCCCGAGTTCCAGTCCTGGATGCCCTGGACAGGGGACTCCAGGGGGCAGCCGCCTTTATTTCCAAGGACCACCTGGGCCCGGGCTGCGGGTTAATAGGCCTGGAGCCTTGTGTCGCTCGCTGCCAAGCTGCATGAGCTGGGCAAGTGGCCGGTGCCCTGCCCGCACCTGGGTCTACCGTACAGAGGTCTGTCTGTAACGCGGGGCTTGTGAAGGCTGCTTCCTCGTGGGTCATGTGTGCAGATTCAATGAGGGACTCCAGAGGGGGGGGGTACTTAGAGGAGGGGGCAGCGCACAGTAGGTGCTCAGGTAAGTGCTGGCTGCTGCTGTGGTGACGATGACCGATCTTTGCTGAGCACTTCCTTGCTGCCAGGCGGACAGGGCCTTGCGTTCTCACTGTGACTCCTGTAAGGGCTCCGGGGAGCAGGCACTGGCATTATTCTCTGTAACAGAGGAGGAAACCGAGGCACGGAGTGGCTGAGCCGCTGGCCCCTGGCCGCTGAGCTCCCGTGGTGGTTGGCTTCATGGGTATAGGAGGCGAGGCGGCTCTGGGCTCTGGGCTGACTCGGGTTCCAGGCTGGCTGGGGAACCTGGGCACCCCGTCTTCACTCACCTCCGTGCTCCCGGCACAGGCACCCGCCTTTGTGTAGCGGCTCCTCTGCCTTCCCCTCTGTGGCCCCCACAAGGGCAGGGGACTTGGTGGGGGCGGGGAGCTTGGCGAGGGAGCTGGCAGGCCAGGAGCCGCCAGGGAGGAGCTGGATGGAGCCTGATCACTATAAACATGGCCAGTTCCTCTGTTTGTCTGGCCCTCCTCCGTGCGGTGCCCAGAGGGAGAGTGCCCCCCCTTCCCCTCCACACAAGGGCAAACATCCCCTTCCCCTGCAGGGTCACACGCGTGCAGGGCACGATAAACGGAGCTGGCTGCGGTGTACCAAGGTGGCTTGGGGTTTATGGTGAGGGCTCCAAGTCGGCGCTCCCACGTGCCAGGCTGCCTCCAGCGCACCCCGTCTCTGCGATAAGCTCCTCCCACGTTAGGGTCCTCCCCTCCCTCTCCTGGGTATGGTGAGGGGTCACGTGGCTAACTCTGTGCCCCCGGAGTGACTTGGTGCCTCTGGCTGTGGGCTGCCTGGTGGAGGATGGGTAGGGAGGAGTGAGAGAGGCCAAGGTGAGGGGTGAGGCCGGGCCCAGGGCCAGGTGGGGGCACTTCTGGGAACACAGCGAGGAGGTGGAGGAGAGGCCCTGGGGTGACAGCAGAGAGGACAGGGTAGGGTCCAGCTGTGGTGACAAGGCAAGGACTGTACTAGGAAGTGGGGGACAGCCTAGGGCAGAGAGGTCGGAGCCAGGATAGGGTGGGCGGGGCCAGGGATGGACGTCTTGGGGGCAGGGGTGGGCAGGGTTCTGTGGGCCAGAACGGGGGAGAGACATTGAAGGGGCTCCTGGCTTGGTTGGAGTCAGAGAGGGGAAAGAGGCAGAGGCCCCCATCCTGGCCAGGGCTGTCACACCCCACATCCCGGCAGCCAGGGGCCCCAGAGCAAGCTGGGAAATTGGACCTGCTTGGGGAGCCCTGGCCAGACCTGGCTCTGGCCACCTGCTGCCCAGAGGCCCCAACAAGTTGAGGCTGGTTGTCTGCTGGGTCCCCACCCCCTCCCGCTGGGCTCCTGCTACCAAACCGGTTCTCCTAGACGGCTACCCACCGATAGTCCTACCTCTTCCCTCACGGAGCTGCTCCCACAGGAGAGGACCCGGGAGGGAGGAGAGCCCGGGCCGAAGGGCCGCATCCCAGACACGCTTGAGAGCGTCCTCACTAGGTCACAAGACTCACTAAGCTCGGGGCCTACCCCGAGTCGGGCGCTGTGCCAGGTTTTTGCAGCACGAACCAGGCAGAGATCCCCGCCCAGTACATTTCCCCTCCTCCTCTGGGCTTTAGTTCACATGGCCTCTCTGCTGGGAAGCCTCCCGTGGCCCCCACCCGACCATCCTTCACACAGGGCTGGTACTTTCTGACCCCAGCCCTGAGTGCCCTGGGCTGTCAGGGGGCTATCTTGGTCAACACTGTGTCCCAGCATCTTCCAGTACAGGACTGGGCACAGAGGAGTGGGTTACTGATGGATGAATGAACGAATGAATGTTTTCTTCCCATTTTACAGATGAGTAACTCGAGGCCCCAAGAGGAGACGTCACCTGCCCGAGGGCACTTCTAGCACAGCCAGCATCAAACCAGGTCTGTGGGACTCCGGGGCCCGTGTATGGGACAGGGGAGCAGGACCCGGGGCCCCTCCTCCCTCAGACACTGCGAGGAGTACTCCTTATCACCAGAGTCACACACGTGGACAGGGCCCTCCCTCCGTGCCCGGCTCTGCTCCTG
Organism: Hyaena hyaena; assembly: GCF_003009895.1. Classification (NCBI taxonomy): domain Eukaryota; kingdom Metazoa; phylum Chordata; class Mammalia; order Carnivora; family Hyaenidae; genus Hyaena; species Hyaena hyaena. Next base: position 8,095,150 of record NW_024080641.1, on the reverse strand, counting down.
TGAACTCAGTTATTCCTCACAGCAGCCCTGTGAGGCGTGATCCGAGGCACAGAGAGGTCAAGTCACTTGCCCAAGGTCACACGTAGTAAGTGGCAGAGAGAGATTTGTGCTCTGGCCATTTGAGTCCCCTTCTCCTTGTCACCCCAGTCTCCCCTACAGCCCCTTGGGTTTTAAAACTGGCTTTCATTGAGCATTTATGCCTAGCCTGGTACTATCCTAAGTATTCACCCAAAGGCGGGTGTCTTTTGTCTGTTAGCATCCGCTGCACGGTAGAAGTTTCCCCACTGTGTGAACTCAGTTCTGTGAACCTCAGTCTCTTCATTTAGAAAGTGAGAGTGTTGCGTTGAGGCTTCTAGGGGTCGTGCATGGGAGGGGGATTGTGTAAGCAGCTGTTGAAAAAGTAACCAAAGGTGTGGGGGGCTGGCCCAGATTCCGGGCTGGGAAAGCAGAGGTGGCTGAGGCCAGGCCTTTAGGAATCGGTCACTGAGTACATGCTATGTGCCCGGCACAGTGCTGGGAATGGGGTAGGACACAGGGACACTGGGCAGGTGTGACCTGGCCCCTGGTACTGATATTCCAGTGCTGGTGGGGGTAGACACTGAGCTGGTAAACATGAGAACGAACAGCAGAATTTCCAGACGTTAAACATGTTCTGAAGCGATGTCGTGGAAGGCTCTGAGACCTGAAGGAGGGGAAGGAGGGAGTCATGTGTGGATACGAGGGAACAGTGTCCCACGAGGAGGGAACAGCCAGTGCAAAGGCGCTGAGGCTTGAAAACCAGTGTGAGCATGAGTGAGGGGGAGGTGAGAGCAGAGAGGTGACAGGGCAGGTTGTGTGGAGTGGGCCACCAGGAGGACTTGGCTGAGGGCTCAGAGCATGGGCAGGTGTCCGCAGGGTCCCTCGGGCTGCCTGTGGGGGACGGGAGGGCAGGGAGGAGACGAAGAGGGACAGGACCAGGGCGGGCAGGGCCGGAGCAGCAGAGAGGAATGGGTGGGTTCTGGTGAGTGGCCCCTTCCCGCAGGCCTGCTGATAGGAGCCCGAGTCCGCACCCTCGTGGTGCCCAGAGCCTCAGCACCATGTTTGGGAAGAAGAAGAAGCGGGTAGAAATCTCAGCGCCATCCAACTTTGAGCACCGCGTGCACACGGGCTTTGACCAGCACGAGCAGAAGTTCACGGGGCTGCCCCGCCAGTGGCAGAGCCTCATCGAGGAGTCGGCCCGCCGGCCCAAGCCCCTGGTGGACCCCGCCTGCATCACCTCCATCCAGCCCGGGGCCCCCAAGGTAGGCCAGCGCTCACCACCGCCCCTCCTGCCCCCACCCCTACCCCACACGGCGCCCCTGGCCCTTAACCCCACGCTTGGTCCTGCGGCCAGCACCTCCTCGCTGACCGCCAGACACACACCCCCCAACCGTCCACCCTGCGCCTCGCCCCCAGCGCTGGCGTTTCACCCCTCCACCCGCTGATCCCTCCCCTTGCCTCTCAACACCAACCGCTACCTTGCCCCCTGCAGCAGCCCCCCACGCCTCCCAGTACTGCTTCTTTCCCTGGGCTCCACGCCCCTGTCCCCAGTACCAGAAACTTGTCCTGGGGCAACGGACAGACCCCCCACCACCACCACCATGGTCCGACTAGGCTCAGAGGAGCTGCTGACCCAGCCCCGCAGTCCTGGACAGCATCTCAGGGGACGCCTGTGCAGCCGGGAGGGCTACGGAGGAGTCCCTGTGCCGAAAGGAGAGGAGCCCCGACATTTAGGGGAGAAAGGCTTGGGGGTCTTTCAATTTGAGGCTTTTTTCCCCTGCCATCTTGAGCAAAAGGGTGGAGTTGATCTTTTTCCAAGGCCCGCACTCTTACCACCCTGTCTGTGGGGTCCGGGCGCCCAGGCGTGGCCTGCAGGGAGGCTGGCCAGGTGACAGGTGTGAGCCTGCCCAGCCCGGGAAGCTGGCCTCGGAGCGTGGACTTCACCCCACGGGCAGTGGGAACCCGGAAGGGCCAGGGGCACAGCCAGGGTCGTTCTAGGGGGCAGAGACGGGTGTGCCCAGCAGTGGCCCGGCGCCTGGGGGCAGGCCTGCAGCTGACTCACCCTCCCCTGGTGCCTAGCCCCTGCCTGACGGGAGGACGCCCTTAGTGATCCGCGTGGCGGGTGTAGACACAAGGGCAGGCGCTCAGCAGGAGGACCAGGAGATCTATCCGGTGGCCCGCGAGGCGTCGGGGCATCACATGCGGGCCTTTGGAATACTTCGTAGTCTTTGCCACCGCTTAAAGCAGCCGGGGCCTCACGTGTAGATCTTTGTTTCTGGCTCTCCCGGGCCCCACCCAGCCCCCCTCATTCCCTCCCCTGGCTGGCTCCGGGGCCGCGGGAGCGCTGGCTGTGGCCTCCCTGAGGGACCTCCTAAAATCTAGCTCCAGCTCAGCCCACCGTGAACCCTGCCCGGAGGACGAGGTGCCTCATTGTAATTCGCACAAAGGTGCCACATGGGCTGCTGTTGGCTGGGAACCTCCCTGGTCCCCGCAGGCCCTCCCCCAGCCCACAGGGACTTAGCCTCTTAACCCAGCAGCAGAGTGAGCGGGTATCTACCTTCTTCACTGGGCTCCTAGGCGGGCCCGGGGGAGGTGGGCGCAGGGGTGCTGCGGCCTGTGCGTGGCTTTGGTGGCATCGGTGTTTTCTGCACAGTCGAGGCAGCTCTGGCTTGAGGCTGTCTGGCAGCCCTGGGCCCGCATCCCCGCCCAGCAGTGACCGATAGCAGAGGGATGGGGGTGCGTACTCTCTGCTTCCCGCAGCCGCCCCCCCCCCCCCGGTTCAGCCAGTGTTTACTGAGCACTCTTCTGCATGCGTCCCAGACCCCATTCTGGGTGTCTAGACGTGCTGGGCCAGGAAGGCAGGGGAGGACGGTGGCTGTGCTGTGCAGTGGCCACCTTCGTGAGTGTTGCCCTAGGGGTATAGGCGATGGACCGCTCATGAGTGCTGCGCATCTGCTGGCTTGGAGTGCTCTAGAGACAAAAATGCAGGGAACGGGAGCAGGGAGAGTTGGGCCTGGCATTTTAGACTGGTCAGCAAAGGCTTCCCTCTGAGACCCTGTGGAAGGAGCCACAGGCATACTTGGGGGAAGATGTTCTAGGAAGAGCTGACAGCCAGTGCAAAGGTCCTGAGGTGGGAGTGTGCCTGGTATGTCTGAGGGAGGCCTGTGTTCCTGGAGCTGAATGGGGGCTGGGGGAATCCTGGAGGCCTTGACTCAATACTCGAGGGGAGAGGCGGCCGGGGCCCAGAGGGTGGTGGATGTGGCAGGTGAGGCGTGGATGGGACACACTCGGTCCACCGAGCCCCCACGGGAATTCGCATTTGCCCCTGTTGCTCCTGGGTACTTCTGCCCTGCGCTTCGGGCCCAGCCCTTCCTGACTGTCCCTGTCCTCCACCCTCGGCTTCCAGGGAACCCAAGAGCGTGGTGGTGGGGCTGACAGCCCTCGCGGGCCGCAGGGGAGGTGCAGGTCAGAGCCATGCCCTGGCCCCAGCATCCTGTAATTGTCGGCTCTCCGGGGCTGATTACGGGCTGGCGTGGGCTGTGCACTCCATCCTCCGCTGGCCCACAGGGCAGAGGCCCGCTCCTGGCGTGCAGAGTCAGAGAAAGACAGGGAGTGCTTCTCGGGGGCCCCGCCAGCCCAGGGGCGACAGCCTGCCCTGCGGGAGGTTCATCCTCCAACTCTCCTCCTGCGATGGATGGACAGACAGACAACTCAGTGGTGTGGGAGGGACTGCAGGGGCCTCCCCCACCCGCCCGGCCCCATCATCACCCCATGGCATTTCTTCATTCCGTCTCTGTCTTGTCTCTGTGTGTGTGTTGTGTTGTGCCGCCCTCGTGTGTCGGATCCACGTCCCGTGTCCTCCTCTTCCTTGCCCGGCCCCCGTCCCGCCATTGCCCTGGACCCCAGACCATCGTGCGGGGCAGCAAAGGCGCCAAGGATGGGGCCCTCACGCTGCTGCTCGACGAGTTCGAGAACATGTCGGTGACGCGCTCCAACTCCCTGCGGAGAGACAGCCCGCCGCCACCGGCCCGAGCCCGCCAGGAAAACGGGATGCCCGCAGAGCCGGCCCGCGCGGCCAGAGGGGCCCCAGAGAAGGCGGGCGGCCAAGGCCGGGGCGCCAGTCGCAGCGAGGCTGGCGGCAGCAGTGGTGACAGGCGGCGGGTGGGGCCAGAGAAGAGGCCCAAGCCTTCCAGGGAGGGCTCGGGGGGACCCCAGGAGTCCTCCCGGGATAAACGCCCCCTCTCCGGGCCTGACGTCGGCACCCCCCAACCTGCCGGGCTGGCCAGTGGGGCAAAAGTGGCAGCTGGCCGGCCCTTTAACACGTACCCGAGGGCTGATACGGACCACCCGTCCCGGGGCGCCCAGGTAACCAATCCCCTGCCCCAGGACCCCCCGCCATCCCTTTCTCCAAAGCTTCCCTTGTTCCCCTCACCCGCCGGCCCCACCCTGTGCCCAGCCCACTGTCCATCTCCATCCTGACCGCCGTGTGTCTGTCCCACAGCCAGGGCCCCTGTCCTGCTCAGGGAGCAGAGCTGGCCCCTGGCCCCTCCACTCACAGCCGCCTCTCTTTTCTGTTGCAGGGGGAGCCTTACAACCTGGCCCCCAACGGGCCGTCGGCAGGGTCTCGGGCTGTCCCCCAGTCCTCCTCCTCCTCCAGGCCTCCCACCCGAGCCCGTGGACCTCCCAGCCCAGGAGTGCTGGGCCCCCACGCCTCCGAGCCCCAGCTGGCCCCCCCGGCCCGCCCTGTCGCAGCCCCCACCGCCCCCGCTGCCCCCGGGCCCCCCGGGCCCCGCTCGCCACAGCGGGAGCCACAGCGAGTGTCCCACGAGCAGTTCCGGGCCGCCCTGCAGCTGGTGGTGGACCCCGGCGACCCTCGCTCCTACCTGGACAACTTCATCAAGATCGGCGAGGGCTCCACGGGCATCGTGTGCATCGCCACCGTGCGCAGCTCGGGCAGGCTGGTGGCCGTCAAGAAGATGGATCTGCGCAAGCAGCAGAGGCGCGAGCTGCTCTTCAACGAGGTGGGCCTCGGGCCGCCTCCTGTCCCTCCTGTCCCCGCCGTCACCCTCCTCCTGGTGTCCTCCACCAGTGGGTTTCGAGGCTCATTCTGGGCCAACCCCTGTAGGGGTGGGGATGGGAGAGGGCCATCCAGAGCTAGGGTTCCCTGGGGCTGGGTTCTGGGCCTGTCTCCTCTCCTTACTCCTCACACCTACCCGGGCTGTCACCTCTCCGCCCCCCTGCACCCCCACTGCATCCTTGTTCCTTGCCTCTCCTGAGCCCCAGGTCACTCCCACCCTCCCAAACTGGCCCCCAGCCCCTCCCCCACCCTGCCCCTTCCCTGGCCCGTCCCCATCTCCCAGCTGCCCCTGCGCAGCCCTATCTTCTCCTCACCTCTGCCCGCCTCCCCCCTTGGGCACCCCCAGGCACCCCCACACGGCGGCTGAAGGGCTCTTTCAGACATGTGCACCTGTCCCGCGGCCCCCCCTTTTACTGACCCCTGCAGTCCCACCTCCCCACCACTCAGTGTCCTCAGGATAAAAGTCTGGCCTCTTTGCCCAAGTCTAAACTCTGGCTTTTGCCTCCTGGTCTCAGTACTCCTTGGCTGTCCCCATGACCCTTCCCCCGGCCCCCCAACATTACAGGCCTCCAGCTGCACCGGGAGCTGCTCAGCGGGACCCTTGCACGCGGCGTGTTCCCACCTTCCCCCCGGCTTTGCCTTGTTAGGCCTTCTGCCCCTGCAGTCCATCCCCCCAGCCTCTTATTCTGACCTCGGCCGATAACCTGCTTGTCCTGAGGTCTCTCCCCTGTGCGTAGGTGTTCTTCTCCCGAGTCCCTATCCCAGCACCAGCCTGGTCCTCAGGGCCACTCAGACACCAGCTCAGGGCTGGTCAGGGAGCAGGATCCAAACATGGGATGGGGGCGGAGCTCACCCCCACCGTGCAGGCATCGGGCCCCGAACCGCCCTTGGGGTCTGTTGGCTTTGGCACTGGGGTGGGCGGTCCAGGATGACCCTGGTGAGTGGGAGCAACCTGCGGGACTGGGCCTGCGGTGGGACCCCAGCCCGGGCGGGACGGGGAGGCAGGAGGGCGGCCCACCCGCTGACCCAGCCCGGTGCCCAGGTGGTGATCATGCGTGACTACCAGCACGAGAACGTGGTGGAGATGTACAACAGCTACCTGGTCGGGGATGAGCTCTGGGTGGTGATGGAGTTCCTGGAGGGCGGCGCCCTCACCGACATCGTCACCCACACCAGGTACCACCACATGGCCGGGCCCCAGCGGGCACCCAGCCTGCTGCCTCCCTGGGCTCTCCGGAGGGGGGAGCTGCATCCCCTCGGGCCTGTCCCACGACAGGAGGAAGTCCCCTCAGACTCTCTGGGGTGGTGCCGTGTCTGGGGCCAGGAGGGCCGTGTCCCCCTCAAACCCCCGGGCGGGGCCCTGTCTGCCCCTGTCGCTGACCCCCTTCCCGCGCAGGATGAACGAGGAGCAGATCGCCGCTGTGTGCCTGGCCGTGCTGCAGGCCTTGTCTGTGCTCCACGCGCAGGGCGTCATCCACCGCGACATCAAGAGTGACTCCATCCTGCTCACCCACGACGGCAGGGTGAGGAGCAGGGTGGCTTAGGCTCCCCCTCCCTCTCCCCAGCTCTCCTCTGCTCTTAGGGTGTCTCTGGCCCCAGGTTCGGTGGCTGGAGGAGCAGTAAGTTTGTTTGCTCCTCAAGCGACAGTCCAGAGTTGGGTCTGGGTCAATGGGGGCCTCTGTTCATGCGACACTGGGGGGCCTGGACTGGGGAGGCTCTGCCTTCAGCAAGGGATGCTGGGAACTATAGCGTCACACTGGGCCCAGAGAGGGCGGAGGGGCCTCTGGGTGGCCGACCCCAGCCCTCGGCCATATGCCTCCTCCTCCACTGAGAGACTGTCCCTAGCCGAGCACCCAGAGGTGGGCCGTCAACCACGGCCCTGTCTCCCATCTTCTGGACCGAGGCTCCGAATCTAAGGTCTGTGGAGGAGCCTCCCCAGTGACCAGAGCCTGTCTTTATATTTTAAGAGTAGACGTGATTTTCAGCGGGAGAGGGTCCTCGACTTGCACCGAAATCTGCCCTCCCCCAGGAAGGCTAAGCCCTTCAGTAGGGGTAGGGATGGCAAGTTTCACTGGCAGTCTCCTTTGAAATCCACCAACTCCTAAAGCCGTCTACACATGTGTTTGGAGGACCTCTGGGCGCCTGAAATTGTGTGCACACCATGTGCGTATGTCTCCTGGGGGGTGAGAGGATCCATACATCTCCCCAAGAATCTGGAAGGGGCCCATGGCTCCACAACGGTGGGATTCTGTGGCTCTGGGCACGTGGTCGTTGTCGAGTGGGCCGCACCCCTCAGGCCCTCCTGGGCAGGGCTGCGCCCCTCTCATCTGAAGATGTGCTCCCTCCAGGGACCCTGGGCATGGGCTTTGGGGTGATCTGAGCCCCCAGGAAGCATTTGTTGCCTGTAGGGCTTGGGCCACTCCCCCCAGGAGCCCCAGGGCAGACCCTGTCAGGAAGGCAGCCATGTGATCCTGGGGAGGGTCACACTTGAGGGCCCCCTGCTGGCAGATGGTGGGGCTGCCCAGTGGTCTGGCTCCAACCTCTAGACGGCAGGTGGACGGACCCTGCTCACTCTCCCACCTCAGCCCCTCTGACCCCCCGCTGGCCATGCCCTGTTACAGGTGAAGCTGTCAGACTTTGGGTTCTGTGCCCAGGTGAGCAAAGAGGTACCACGGAGGAAGTCACTGGTCGGCACGCCCTACTGGATGGCCCCAGAGCTCATCTCTCGCCTCCCCTATGGGCCAGAGGTAAGCCGGAGGTGGCCGGGCTGTCCGGCTGTCAGCCCTGGCTATGGCGTGACCATCTGAAACAGCTGCAGTGCTGGGGGCCGGGTGGGGCTCGGTCTGGGAAATGGGTCACCAGGGATGAGCTTTGGGAAACGAGGTAGGTACGCGCGCATTCATCCCTGATTGGATGCTTGTTCGGAGCCACACCCAGGGCTGTGAGTCACAAAACCAGCTCAGAGTTAGCGGAACATGAAAGGTCTGGGTCCCAAGGACTGTGAAGTTGAGGATGGGGACAGTCTTCTGGCCCAGCCATCCATGCACACTGTTCCCCCCAGCTCCGACTTCTTCAGTGTGTCCTCAGGCAGCCGGGCACTCCCCTTGTCGGAGCAGAGATGGCCCAGTACCCCTAAGTGTCCCAGTCCCCCGCTCCCCTCCCCGGAGTGCCCCTCCCCGGAGTGCCGCTGTTTTCCTTAATCTTAGGCTTGGTTCTGATTGGCCCAGCCTAGGTCACGTGCCTGTTCCGGAACCAACTACTATGTCCCAGCTGAGCTGGTTCCGCCCCCTGCAGGTGGGAGGGAGGGCTGTTCCTGGTGGAGACCTGGGCGTGGTTAGCGGGAATAAGGGAGGGGTGCGGCGTGCGCAGAACTTTAAGTGTGTGGGTCTGGCAAGGTGGGTGCCGGAGCGGGTGTTCAGGACCCCAGTCACAAAGAGGCAAAGGCACAAGCTGGGCCCCCCGCACAGCTCAGCCCTGCTGTCCCTTCCCCACTGCAGGTGGACATCTGGTCTCTGGGGGTGATGGTGATCGAGATGGTGGACGGGGAGCCCCCCTACTTCAACGAGCCACCCCTCAAAGCCATGAAGATGATTCGGGACAACCTGCCACCTCGACTGAAAAACCTGCACAAGGTGGGCCCCGCCCGGCAGGCGGTGGATAAGGGAGAGGACGCTCGCTCCGTGTTGGATTCCCCACCCCCGTGGGGCCCCTGAGCCTAGCCGGCCGTCCTACGGTGGTTGTGCTGAACACACAACAGCATAGCCGGGGCCAGGAGAGGAGCCTTCCTGGTAAGGGAGGGGTGCCCCCGGGGCCCAGCTGCCGTTGCCTCCTTACAAATCTTAAAAAATGCAGAAGAAAGGATCCCCTGGGTGGATTTGTTGCTTCCCCTGGGGCTGAGCTCTGGACACACAGGATCCCATGGCCCCCTCCCTGGGCAGCGGACGTTGTCATCCCATTTGACAGAGCACACCGAGGCCCAATGGCCTGGGAGCAGTGGAGGTGGCATTCAGACCCCCTGACGGCCTCCCCTTCCTCCTTCCTCCCGACAGGTGTCCCCGTCCCTGAAGGGCTTCCTGGACCGCCTGCTGGTGCGCGACCCGGCCCAGCGTGCCACGGCGGCCGAGCTGCTGAAGCACCCGTTCCTGGCCAAAGCGGGCCCACCCGCCAGCATCGTGCCCCTTATGCGCCAGCACCGCACCAGATGAGGCCCCGCGCCCTGTCCCTGAACCAAAGAGCCCCCGGGGTCACCCCCCACCCTGCCGCAGGCCAGTAGGGGGCCGGCCCCCACTCCTCAGCCCGGGAGACACTCCATGTGGCACCGCCCTTCTTGCTGGGGGTGGGGGGTGCAGGACCCTACTACTGAACTCCAGTTTTGATTTTGTGACTTTTACAAAAACACAAGGACTCGTGGGGGCACGTGAGGGTCCCGGAACCCCCAGCTTTGGGGACGGGCCCCCCGTGTGTCTTCCTGTCTCCAGGAAGGATGGGCAGCCCCCCATCACTGGAAATCATCTGCAGTGGGGGCTGCGGTGGGTGGAGAGAACACTACAAAAGGTGTGTGTGTGTCTGCGTGCGTGTGTGTGCATGCACGCAGGTGTGCATGTGTGTGCGCGTGTGCATGTGCAGAAGGTCCACCCGCTCTGTCCTCCAGCCTGTGACTGGGCGTCTCAGAGACCTTGCCTAACATACAGCCCCCTGTCCCCCCCCCTGAGCCATTGCGGGGGGCGATCATGAATGTCTGAAGAGTGGCCTTTTCCCCAAGTCCCGCACCCCCTTTCTGTGGCTGGATGGGGAGACAGGGGTCAGGGCCTCCCGCCCGTCCCCAGCCTCTGCAGAGGACGACTACTGCGCCTGGACAGCCTCCTCTTTTCTAGAAGTCTATTTATATTGTCATTTTATAACACTCTGGCCCCTGCCCCGACTCGGGACGGATGGTCCCTGCCCGGCGGGGCGGCACCAGGGACAGAACCACCACTTGAAGAATCAGGTTCCTGTTCCCTTGGAGCAGCCCCACCCTCCCCTCCCTCAAGTTAGTTTTACAATTAAAATGTTCTCTTGTTTTGGGTGTGTGCGCGCATGCTCCATGTGTGGAGAGCCCCGCCCCCGTCCAGGCAGCTTGGTGGGGATTGCGGGGAGGGGTTAGGGTGGAGAGAGGCCAGCCTCCCCTGGAAGGTTGAAGCAGCCAGTAGGGGCACGGATTCGCTCACCCCCTGGCCTGCTAACAGCCAGTTTATCGGAGTCCATGAGCCACTGTGACCGGTTTGCCAAATCTGGGATTTGCTGGAAACTTGTTTTAAAGGTAGTTTGTCTTGAGCATGTTCAGTGGGCAGAGATGATCCATGATGAGTTTGTGGTACAGCAAGTTGGCCATTCAGAAAGTTGATCGGTTGGGAGGTGGGCTTTTGAGGAATTGGCAAAGGCAGGCGGCTGTCGAGTGGCCGGCTCTAAGGATGCTCCGTTGGCCGAAGCCTTCCCTCTAAGTTGGGGTCCGGGGAGGCTGAGCCTGGGTCTCCACAAGGGAGAAAGCAACTGGCTGACATCAGAATGACCGCGCTGCCTCTTTGTACCTACCGGTCACTGACAGCCCTGGCGGGTGCTGGGCTTCAACTGCGTGAGTCCTCCCCGGGGCCCAGGAGGGGGCGGGAAGCAGCAGAGTGAGGAGCGAGCGCCATCGCCATAGGCACCAGGGACCTCAGCCTGGTGTGTGGGCAGGAAGTATGTAGAGAGTCCGGCTTGAGCCACACTTCCCGCTCCCCACGGTCACATGACACCCCCCCCCCCCACTTCCTCAGAGCATACCTCTCCCCAAGCCCTGAGCTCCCAGAGGATGGGGCACCGAGGATGGGGCACCGTGTCTGTGACCGGGGCTGGCCAGGAACACGCACTGAGGCTAGATGGGGACTCAGATCGAATCATACCAAGGGCAGCAGCTGTTGCTGTGTGTGAATGTGTTGGAGCCAGGGTGGAGCTGTCGCGTCCCTGGGCAGAGCCAAAGTTGGCATAAGGAGGAATGGAAAACCGGAAAAGTCCAAAGCGACACACCCACCCCCATCCCCCGCCAAACACACACCAAAGAAAAAGCTTGGAGTGTAAATGCTTTTACAAAGGATGTCTACCAGACTTGGAAGGATCAGGTAATGCCTACCTGGTACAATTTGTTCCAGAAAATAGAAAAAGGATAGAAACCCCACTCATTTTAGGAGGCTGGTGAGCCTGTGATCCCCAAACCAGCTCAGGACGGTGAACAGCGCCCCTCCCGCTCGCAGCCTGAGTGCCTCGTTCCCTGGGGCCCCAGGGCCACTGCAGGAAGAGCCACTGCAGGTGAAGGACCGGAAGCCCCTCCTACGGTCGTCATTACGGGGTGGAGGCGATTCAGCTGTGATTGTCACCCTCAGTCGCCATCACTGCAGTTTAAAAACGGTTTTGGGTGGCCTGAGGGTGCCTCTGCAGGCCCCGTAGAAGGGGTTCCTGCGCCACCAAACGCCTCTAGTTGTTTCAAACAGGACATTTAATACAGGGGGTGGTTACAAACGTGTTGGGAAGTCTGGGGGGCCAACAGGGACAGTAACCTGGCCACGCGTGGGGCTGAAGGAACAGAAGGGCTGGGTGGCACCACCAGAACCCCCGGGGGGGGGTCCCCCATCTGCTGCTGGGGGAACAGAGGTTCTTCCAGCTCCCCCCCGCCAGTACCAGTGCCTCTTGCAGGTAGGACCCTACTGCCCCCAGCTGGCAAGGGGGTCCATGCAAGTTAGTTCTTCAGGCTTCCAGCAGAACAAGGGAGCACTCAAGGCGGGTGTGGCACAGCAGCAGCCCACTGACCAGACCTGGTGTGACACGTGCAGTGTTACCTCGGCTCCAGCAGGGGGTGCTGTGCTCTAAACTGCAAAGGCCTGGGAGGGTAAGTCAGGATGTATTAGCCTGTAGGTCAAAGGCAAGTTTACAGAGACCCAAAATGAGTGAGTGAAACAAGTCAGACCAGTGGTTCTCCCCAGTGTGGTTCCTGGACCAGCAGCATCCCTGGGAACTTGCTGGGAATGCAGATTCCCAGGTCACGCCCCAGGCTGAACATGGTCCAGAGGAGGACGGTGGAGGTGGGCACTCCCCTTTAAGGAGGTGATCAGAGGTTGCACCATCGTCTCATTGGCCAGAGTTTAGTCACGTGGCTTCCCCCGGTGGCAAAGGAGGCTGGGAAATGTAGTCTTTATTCAGGGCTGCTGTGTGTCTGGCTTAAAATTGTATTATTGTAGAACTGTGATTCTCCACCTCTGCTGTTCACCAGACTCGCTGGGCTTCTCCGGAGAACCCAGAGGCAGACCCAAGTGTATTCAGGACCTTAATATATGATAAGGATGGCCCCCCAAAGCAATGAGGGAAGAAGAGATTGCTTAATAATAGTGTTGGGGAAATTGGTTCATTTTATGGAGATAAAAGAAAACTGAATCCGTACCTAACACCACAACCAAACCCTTAATCTGTGCTATCCAGAACGGTAGCCACTAACCACGTGTGGCAATTAATTTTAAATTAATGAAATAAAGTGAAGCATTCAGTGCTGTGGCTGCACTAGCCATATTTGACATCCTCAATTGCCACTTTTAACCAGCGGCTACTAATTAGACAGCATAGATCTGAAAGCTTAAAATCATCTGAGTTCTATTGGTCAAGGTTTCTCTGATGGATTCAACATCCTCTGAAAAACCATAAAGGTGACGAAGGAAAATACTTGATGACCGGGAGCAGAGAAGAAGTTCTTAAAACTCCCTCCATTGGAACAAATTGTAAAAATAATAATAATAATAATTAATTTGACTGTGTTAAAATTTATTTTATTTATTTTTTTATTTTTATTTATTTCTAGGAGAGAGAGAGACAGTGTGAGCAGGGGAGGGTCAGAGAGAGAGGGAGATACAGACTCTGAAACAGGCTCCAGGCTCTGAGCTGGCAGTCAGCACAGAGCCCGACGCGGGGCTCGAACCCACGAACCGCGAGATCATGACCTAAGCGAAAGTCGGATGCTTAACCGACTAAGCCAGGTGCCCCAGACTATGTTAAAATTTAAAGCTTCTGTTCAAGGAAAGACATCATGGGCAAATGTAATAGGTTTCAGAATGGGAAGAAATATTTGCGAAGTCTAACACGGAGAAGATTTGTGTGTGGGTATGTGTGAGAGAGAGAGAGAACAAGCAAGCAGGTCAGAGAGAGAGAGAGAGAGAGAGAGAGAGAGAATCCCAAGCAGGCTCCATGCTGTGTGTGGAGCCCAACATGGGTCTCTATCCCATGACCCTGGGATCACGATCTGAGCTGAAGTCAAGAGATGCTCAACTGACTGAGCCACCCAGGTGCCCCAAGATTTTTTTTTTAATGAGAAAAAGAGTGGCCCAAATAGAAAAATGGGCAAAGAGTATAAACAGGCAACTTACAGAAGAAAAAGAACCCAAAAGACCAACCAGGGTGTGTATGAGGGCACAAACTCAGTGGTAATCGGAGGAAGGCAAATTTCAACAAAAAGCTGTCACACGTCTGGTAAAAATCAGTGTGTGGTTTAGACAAGTGAAGTATTGCACATGCGCATCTCCCAATAATTCCGCTCCTGGGTGACTTTCCAAAGAAATCATGGGACCGGGAGGGAGTGAACACAAGGGTGCTCCCTGCCTCAGTGCTTGTGGGGCAGGAGCGGGAGACAGCCTGGGTGTCCATCCGAGGGCAACGAGTGGTAAACACCGGCTGCACGCCAAGGACTCCTGTGCCGTGCTAAGGAGCCAGGGACCGGTGTGCCCGTGGAAAGGGGGAGCCAGCCCAGCAACAGAAAAAGTAAAATTAAGATCTATGTACCAGGCTACGTGTGTTGATTACAAATTATGGACATAAAACACTAATATTCATTTTTCAAAATAAAAAAGAGAGAGAGAGAGAGACTCATTTACATAATAGAATGGCTCCCAGTGGGGAAGAAGGGGGAGGAAGAGGGAACAAAGAGGAAGAATAAATGAACAAGAGAGGGGTTTGGGGACGAATAAAGACCTTGACGGTCATGCTGAAGGTCTGTCCTATGAACAAAGGGCAGCCCCCTTTGGTGTGGCCTGGGACCTGGTCATGGGTATTCAAATGAAAATTATCCAGGTGATTGTGTGTGTGTGTGTGTGTGTGTGTGTGTGTGTATTTTTGAGAGAGAGAGAGTGCAAGAGAGAGGGGGACAGAGGATCCAAACCAGGCTCCACACTGACAACACAGAGCCTGAAGCGGGGCTTGAACCCATGAACCGTGAGATCATGACCTGAGCCAAAGTTGGACGCTCAGTCGAGTAAGCCACCCAGGCGCCCCTATGCAGGTGGTTCCAACGTGGTTGTGGGGACAGTCCAGCACTTTGTCCACCACGGTGTCACTGTTGGACCCAAACCACGTGCCTGCCTTCTGCCAACACCCCACAGCTTACGAAGAGGGGCCCAGAGAAGCATCTCATGCTGTCCCCCATTTCACAGATGTGGAATCCTGTCCACAGAGGGTAAGGCCCTGCCCCAGGTCCCGTGGCCTAGGAGGGCCAAGCCTGATGTCTCAGGTCCCTCGCTGGCTTCTGTGCCAGGCCCCGCGCTAGGCAGTGGGGCTGCAAGATTGAGCAGGACACCCATGGTCCAAGAGGCTCAGCCTCCGAGCCCCAGGGCCAGGCCAGTAACACCAGGGAGCAGGAAAGCAGGGAGGTGGGGGGAGCACACTCCCCCCCCCCGAAGAGCAGTCACTTCTCAGGTCACTGTGACCTTGTGGGAGTTTGGCCTCACGATGCCGAATGTTCTGATGTTCCTTGAGAAATCCCCATTTTCATGTGAAAGTTCTTCAATCTTAAAAGGTAGGCAAAACACGGCACCTGGAACAATATCTCGTGGGCCAAACAAAGTCAAGGTCATAGCTAACGTTCAACAAAAACTAAGTGTCCAGGGCCTCGCCGAGCTCCGAGTTTAGCTCTTTGAACCTGACAGTGTGTTGAAAGGCGCCCCTTGCCGCCTCCCGAAGATACATCCACGTGGGGCCTCTCAATCCCACCTTCTGTGGGAAAAGGGCCCTTGCAGGTGTGATTAAGGGTTTTGAGACGAGATCACCCTGGTTTATGTGGCTGGGGCCTGCACCCAGTGACAATGTCCTGTCCTCAGAAAAGCAGAGGGAGGTTTGCGATGCCCAGAGAAGGCATGTGAAGTCAGGCGGACCCGGGAGGGCTGTAGTGTGAACAGCACCGGAGAAGATTCTCCCCGGCGAGCCTCAGAGGGGGCAAGACCCTGCCGACGCCTTGATTTAGGACTTTGGCTTCCAGGCCTGGAAACCGCACCTTTCTGCTGGTTGAAGCCACCAAGTCTGCGGTGATTCCATCATGGCACTCTAGGAAGCTAATACAGCCCTCCCGGAAGTGGCCGAAGTCACCAGCCTGAGGTCACACAGCCAGAAGGTGGAAGAGGCGGGATGTGAACTTAAGCACAGGGTCTGGAAGCCTCTGCACATCATGGCCGCATCACAGCCTCCTGGACTGGGCAGGACTCCCTTCGCTGCTGCACCTGAGGGACCACAGGACCCAAAAGGAGGGTGTCAACTTCTGTCTCCCCAGGGGGGTGGGGGGCTGGGGGTGGCCAGTCAACTGGACTAAAGGCCGGGCCCCAAAAAGAAGGCTCAGGGGACAGATGGCTATTCAGAAGCGTCAGGGCTGAGGGGTGTTGGGGCTGAGAGTGAGTCTGGACGGCAAACAGGGTCTCGGCCTGTGGTTTGGGGAGGTGGGGACAGCTCATGGCCTGTCCCTAGAACAACAGAGGCATCGCAGAAGTTTGGGGCCCCTGGGTTAAACAAAGCCAGAATCTCTCACTTTCTTCTTCACTCCCTCTCTTCCCTGTACCTTTATCTCTGTCTCTCCCTTATTCTTTTTTTTAAAATTTTTTTAAATGTTTTTATTTATTTCTGAGAGAGAGACACACACACACACAGCATGAGCAGGGGAGGGTCACAGAGAGGGGGAGATACAGAATCTAAAGCAGGCTCCAGGCTCTGAGCTACCTGTCAGCACAGAGCCCGATGCGGGGCTCGAACCCACGACCCGTGAGATCATGACCTGAGCCGAAGTCGGACGCCCAACCGACTGAGCCACCCAGGCGCCCCTCTCCCTTATTCTATCGCTTAACCTTACGTAGTATTTAAGCAGGTAACGCAAACCCATGGAACAAAATGTAAAAGATTCTAAAGGGGATAAATTGCAAAACCAACCTCCCTCCCTCCCCCACCCGCTCTCCCCAGAGGCGACCCCGGTACAAGCTTCTCGCCATCTCCTTCCAGAAATGGATGCATGTGCAATACCCCCGTGCATATGCAGATACGTGTCCTACTTTACACAGATGTCAGCATAATGTACACATCCTTCTACGCTTTGCGTTTCCCTCCCTAACGCTCCGCCGTGGTGGTGGTTCCTTGTTGGTACGGAAACAGCAAGCTCACTCCTGCCGGTGGCCTGAGTATCATCCATGGAGCATGTGATCCGCGAGTTACTGAAACAGTCCCTGATGATGGACTTCTCGGGAAGCTTGAGTGGAGATCTTGTACAAATGCTTCGTATCTGGCACCCAGTGTATCTGGTGTACATATGCCTTGCCTCCTCCCGCACCTGCCGCTAGACTCCCACCGGCCCTCTGCCCCAAGTAATGCCTTCTGGGTATCTCTAACCTTCTAGATCCTTCCCTGCCCCTGGCCAACCTCACCCCAGTCTCTGTCTTTGTCTTCATCTCTGTGTGTCTCTATGTCTCTTTGCTTCCCTCCCCACCAGTCTCTCCCACTTTCCCTCGGCCCCTCCCATTTCCCTTCTACCCAAGTCATCCCTGCCTCTCTGTCGCCCCCTGCAGGAAGAAGCTGGCTCACCGCCTCCTCCACCAGATCCCTGTGGTTTATTTGGGGGGAAGGCAGCACCCAACCCAGCTTCTTTCCCTCTCCCATCCCCTGTCCCCTCCGGCCCTGGCTGGGCTTCCCCACCCCCTGCAGGCCTGGCAGAGGGGAACACCCCCTACAGGCCATCTGTAGGCGGTAGGGGCAGGCCCTCCGGGAACCACACCATGCTCTCTCTACCGGTAGGATTGGGCGTGATTCTGCTTTTGCGGTGAAGTGGTGGGAGCTAGACTCTGGCCTGTTGGACGTGGTTCCTTGACTGACGGAGCTTCGTGCGCCTGCCTTCTTGTCCTCCCTGCTCAGCAAACAGGGCAACCAGTCTGTCAGCCCTGAGCTGAAAATAAACAAACAAAAAACCCCAAACCCGCCCAAGGCCCTGCCCTGGTGAGGCAGACATTCTCAAGGAGTGACACGGTTCATGACCAAGTGAACGCAGCCACATACTCGTAGGTATTTATAAATCATACAAAATTCAAGAAAGAAAGAACAGGGTGTGAGGACACGGAAGAGCTGGGGATGGGAAATTGACCTTGGCTGGGAGGCCCCAGGTTGCTGTCGATGTGCCAGTAGGGAACAATCACCAGGATACACTGTTGGGTAGAATAAAGCCAGAAAGGCGTGTGTATGAAGAGGTGACATTTGAATGGAAGATGGAGTGGAAGGCCTGCTAGGCAAAAGGGGCAGCATGTGCAAAGGCCCTGAGGTAGAAAAGAAGTTGGAGGGTCAAGAACCAGCAAAAATATGGGATACTGCGAGTGAGGGGAGAGTGCGGGCTGCCTCGGACAGCACTGTGGGGAGGAGTTAGCCCCATATACTAGATGGGAAACTGAGGCTCGGAGAAGGAAAGTCCTCTGCCCAAGGACACGCAGCATGAGGGTGGGGACTGTTGAGCTCAGCAGCCTCATGCTATTAACCGCCGGGACAGTGGTTCCTAGTGTGGACCCCAGGCCAGCATCAGCTGTTGGCCCACCCCAGAACTACCGAATCAGAAACTTGGGGGTGGGAGCAGGGTTTGGAGCCCAACAGTCTGCGATTAACAAGCCTTCTAGAGGATTCTGACACATAGTCAAATTTGAGAACCACTAAGCCAGGCCCTCCTGCCTCTCCAAACATTGTTCCTGTCCTCTGAGGGTTCCCTGTCCATCGCGGGTTGCATGGCGGCAAATGGCAGTCCCCAAAAAGACACGGCCATAGCCTAATAATCCCCAGAACCCGTGAATACTACCTTACTTGGGAAAAGGGATTTTATTGATATAATTCAGTTAGAGACCTGAAGGTGAAAAGGCCATCCTGGATCAGTCAGGTGGGCCCTAAATTTAATGACAAACCACTGACTTATAAGAGTGGGGCAGAGGGGCACGTGGATGACTCAGTCTGCTGAGCGTCCGACTCTTGATTTCAGCACATGATCTCATGCTTCGTGGGATCGAGCCCCACATCGGTCTCTGCCCTGACAGCGAAGAGCTTGCTTGGGATCCTCTCTCTCCCACTCTCTGCCCCTCCCCCCACCAACATAAATAAACTTTAGGGACACTGGGGTGGCTCAGTCGGTTAAGCATCGGACATCAGCTCAGGTCGTGATCTCACGGTTCAGGAGTTCGAGCCCCGCGTCGGGCTCTGTGCTGACAGCTTGGAGCCTGGACCCTGCTTCGGATTCCGTATCTCCCTCTCTCTGCCCCTCCCTTGCTTGTGCCCTGTCTCTTTCTCTCAAAAATAATTTAAAAATCTTTAAAAGTTTAAAAACAAACAAACAAACTTTAGGGGGAAAAATAGTGAAGCAGAGGGAAAGTTGAGAGCGAAGAGGAGGCAGGATGAACACAGAGGCAGAGTTTGGAGTGATGTGGCCACCAGCCAAGGAACACGGCAGCCACCAAAAGGCACGAGAGGCAAGGAAGGATCCTCCCCTAGGGCCTCCTGGGGGGGCGAGGCCCTGGCGACCCCTGATCTCGGATTTCTGGCCCCTGGAGTTACAAGAGAATCAACTTCTGTTGCTTCGGGCCACCAAGTTGGCGCTAATTTGCTGTGCAGCCTTAGGAAAGTAATCCACTGTGTAATGGGGTGGACAGACCGGCAGACCCCAGTGGGACTTCCCACCTGGGATGAGATGGAGCCCTGTCACCGTGCCCAGCACAGCCTTCATCCTGTCCTCATCCCTAGGGCTCTGAAGCCCAGGAGTGGCCTTTGGAGCTGCCGGAATGCAGAGGGGGGCAGGGGTGGTGTCTGGGTAGATCGGGACCAGCTCCATGACTCAGAGACGGGGCTGCAAACGAGGATCCCCTCTAAGGCCTTTGGGGCTACGGGAAGGGTTTTAAGGAGAGCAGAGCCATGGTCGGATGGCTGCTAAGAAGGGTCCCACTGGGGGTCAGGTACTAGTGTGGGGAGCTTGGACCCCAACCTCAGCCACCCTCCCTGGGGATGCAGACTCTGTCTGGGGCCAGACTGCCGGGGTTCAGATCTCAGTTCTGCCATTTCCTGGCTGGGTGACCTTGGGCAAGTTACTTTGCCTCTCTGTGCCCCAGTTTCCTCACAGTAAAGGGGGCTTAATAATAACACTTACCATAGCGGGTGCATCACATGAATACACACAGAGTGCGTAGAGCAGTGCCTGGCCCAGAGTAAGTGCTCCACAATTGCTGTTATTACTGTTGTTGTGTCTCATTATCTTCTGCAGCTGTCGACATGGTGGGGCCTCCCAGACCTGTGTCTCAGCCCTGATCCACCTCTGAACTGTGGCCTCGTACACCCAGTCACCGCCTGGCACCTCCCTTTGGATGTCCTGCACTGAACGCATCCTCAATAGAATGCTCAATTTCCTGTCTCTCCTCCCCTCCCCCATCTGCTCTGCCTCCCATCTTCCCTTCTCGGATAACGCTGCCACCTTCTGTCCACTGCTCAAGGCCCATCCAGAGGGGATACTAAACCTGCCCTCCGCCTCCCATCCCATGACCCCCCCCCCCCGGTCTTGTCCACCCTCTTCTGCCTCCTTACTATTCCCCTGACCACTCTCAGCCAGAGATCAGTTATATCTCATCATTTCCCACCTGAGACCTTCCCTGAGGGTCTCATTGCCCTACATTCCTCTGGGCCTCCCTGCCATTCCCCAAACGCACTAAGCTTGGTCCCACCCCAGGCCCTTTGCACTTGCTGTTCCTGCTGCCTGAACATGCTCAGCTCTTTCCCCTTCTTCGGGTCTTCACTCGAATGTCACCTCCTCCGAGAACCCCTCCCTAACTACCCTGGTCAACGTAGGCTTCCCACTCCTCTTCTCTGTCCTCACAGCCTATTCTTTTTCCTCAAAGCACTTGATGCTATTTGTCAATTAATCAGCTACCCCTTGAGTTGTTGAAGTCCATCCCTCCCCGGACAAGGGACCAGAAATCTGTCTGTTCTTTCACATTACGTCACCAATGCACAGGGCTTGCTGATGTAAGTAATACCATTATTTGATAAGTATTATTACTTATTATTATGTAATAGTTAAGTGTTTGTTTGAAGAATGATAGGTAGAAAGGCCATGGAAAGTCAGTGATCCTTGTTTTTTTCGTCTATATTTTTTTCTTCACATGAATAGTAACTTATAAGGTCCCTTGTTGGTCATCTCGCTTTTTTCACTTAATAAGCTTGTAGATAATTTCTTTTTAGTATATAGAGAGAATTTTTGTTTTGCTTCTTACTGAGGTATAATTTACAATGCAACACACCCATTTTATTTTATTTTGTTAATGTTTATTTATTTTGAGACAGAGGGAGCAAAAGCAGGGAAAGGGCAGAGAGAGAGAGGGAGAGAGAGAATCCCAAGCAGGCTCTGTGCTGTCAGCGCAGAGACTCACGCAGGGCTCGAACCCACCAGTGATGAGATCACGACCCGAGCCGGAGTCAGGAGTCAGATGCTTGACCGACTGAGCCACCCAAGCGCCCCCAAACACGCCCACTTTATTTATTTTTAAAAAATTTTTTAAAACATTTATTTATTATTGAGAAACAGAGAGTGAGCCGGGGAGGCACAGAGAGAGGGGGAGACACAGAATCCGAAGCAGGCTCCAGGCTCCCAGCTGTCAGCCCAGAGCCCGACGCGGGGCTCGAACCCACGAGCGGCGAGATCATGACCTGAGCCGAAGTCGGATGCTCAACCAACTGAGCCACCCAGATGCCCCAATACGCCCATTTTAAACACACAGCTTGGCGAGTTTGGACCCACGTATCCACCCATATAACCACCGCCATTGGTGGATTCTGGGTGATGGCCGCCTTTTCCAGCCTTCTCCTTAAATGGAACCACACAGCACATGCGCTTTTCTGCCTGGCGTGTGTCACTCCGGATGACGACGTTTGGTGTCAGGCACGCACTGGTATGTTTCGATGCTTTATCCCTTTTCCTTGCGGAGAGGACGTAACAGGACTACCTTGCCCCGTACGTACACCCTTGCGCTGTGCTCAGTTCGGAGTCGTTAGGAAAAAGCACGGCGTGTGGGCCTTTCCGAGGACCTGGGCTTTCATTTCCCGTGGCTGAGTCCTCGAGGTGGTGGATGGGTGCGTTGTCGGGTGGGGGAGCATTTGTGCGTTTTGAGTTTTTTATGTTTTTTTTTTTTTAAGTCATCTCTACACCCACCGCAGGGCTTGATCTCACGACCCCAAGATCAAGAATTCAATGCTCTTTTGACTGAGCCAGCCAGGCTCCCCAGATATCTGGTTTTATAAGAAATTGTTGGGGCCCCTGGGTGGCTCAGTTGATTGAGCACCCGACTCACGATCTCGGCTCAGGTGAGCCTGACATGCTGCAAAGTTTGGGACCAAAGAGTCTGGGGGGGCCAGTGAGTGAGAGGCAAAGTCATTCAAGGTGGAAAGTACTTTGGGAGCAAAATCCCTGAGGTGGGAGAGAAGAGGTTATGCAGACAAAGACCAGAAATTCCAGCCGTGAATGTCAGCCAAAGAGCTGGGATCATTCTTCTGAAGGCACTGGGGAGCCATGGTGGGTTTAAGTGCGGGGAGGTGTCTGCTTGGGTTTGGGCTCTCATAAGACCCCTCTGACTGTATCCGTGTGTGTGTGTGTGTGTGTGTGTGTGTGTGTGTGTGTGTGTGTGTGATATAGAAGGGGGTGAGGACACCAGGAAGGAGACAATGTGAAATCTGGTGTGGAAACCACAGCAGGCCATGGAGTCAGGCCGGGCAGGGGTGAGGACCCCACTGTACACACTCCTTGCTGCTCTTCCCTTTAGGTCCCTGGCTCCAGGCCACTCCCTGCCCTAGATTCTGACCAGGGACAACTGTGACTCCTCAAGAAAGACACTCCGGCTCTTCTCTGCCCTTCCTCCCCCCCACCTGCCCCTGCTCCCTCTCCAGGGAGGACAGGCGGCCAGATATAGGTGTGGGCTGTGTGCTTGTGGCAGCCGGGGTGGGGTGGCGGGAGTGTCTCCAGTTGTGCGGGTGCTGTGAGCTCTGCGAGTGTTTGCGAATCTCCCGGGGACTCCCTGGTGCACCTGGGTTGCAGCCCTTGAGTGCAAGAGTTGGCCTGCCCCCTTCCATGGGCTCTCCCTGCCCCCCACCCCCCACCCCAGACCCTGGCTAGTTCTCAACTTTCCCAGGGCAGGTCATCTCACCTCTTGCCTCAGTGTCCCAATCTGTGAATCAAGGAACTATTACTAGACCCCTCCGGGGGTTGTTGTGAGGTTCCGAGAGTTAAAGACAGACCCCGATAAAGGTGACCATTATCTCTCGTGTGCTTCTGGGTTGTCCTCCTCGGGGGCAGGGGTGGGGGGTTTGATTCTGGGTCCCCGGGTGTATCCACCTGTCGACCTGCCAGCTGTGTAACCCTGGGTGAGTTACTAGACCTCTCCGTGTCTCAGTTTCCTCATCTGCAAAACGGGTGCAACAACAGTATTTCGTGGGGAGACTGCGCAGACGGAGTGAATTACTCCACCCAAAGACCGCAGAACAATGCCTGGCACGCAGGCGGCCCTCAATTACACGAGCAGCTCCATTCGGGTGTGAGCTCAACCCTGGGTGTCGGGAACACGTGTCTGTCCGCGTCTTGCAGGAATCTGGGGCAGGAAGTGCCCGTGGAAGCCTGCGGGGTTATTTAGGGCAGCAGTGGCACCGGGCCTCTCTTTCCTCATCTGTGAAACGGGAATAACAATGCGCCCCACACGGGGCTGGGGCGCCAGCTCCAATCCCGTTTCCCGCGTCTACAAAGTGCGGCTGATGGCGGCGCCCACCTCCTTCTCCGCTGCTGGACGAGGAAATGAACCTGTAAGCGCTTGGAAGGCACCCGGTGCGCACGCAGAGAGCACGCCCCGTGGAAACCGTCCCCGGTAATCCGCGTGCGGCTGCGCCTGTGCTTGTCTGGGCCGGTGCGGCCGGGGCCCTGCAGGTCGTGGCCGTGGGCAGCCGGCCCTACAGGTTCCTCCGCACCCCACTTCCTCCGGCACCCCACTTCCTCCGCACCCTGACCTCGGCCCCCACCATCGCCCTTCCCCTCGCGCGCAGCTCGCCAGGACCTCTGGGGAAAGAGGGTTTGGCAGCGCGTAAGCCCTGCCCCTGTCCCGGGTGCAAGTCCCCCCAAAACTCGGGTGGGATTGCTGCTCCCCTCTCTGCCGCTCTCTCAGCGTCTCCCCGGGGTCCCCCATCTCTGTGCCTTTGCCTGCGTGCGTCTACACCTCTCTTTTTTTAAACAGAGCTTATGGGGCGCCTGGGTGGCTCAGTCGGTTGAGCGTCCGACTTCGGTTCAGGTTGTAATATGATCTCATGGTTCGTGGGTTCGAGCCCCGCATGGGGCTCTGTGCTGGCAGCTCAGAGCCTGGAGCCTGCATCGGATTCTGTGTCTGCCCCATACCTGCTCGTTCTCTCTCTCTAAATGAAATAAATATAGTTTGTTTATTTATTTATTTAGAGAGAGAGAGCACATGGCAGGGCAGATAGGGAGAGGGAGAGAATCGCAGGTGTCTCCGCACCGTCAGCACAGAGCCCTATGCGGGGCTGGAACTCACAAACGGTAAGATCACGACCTGAGCTGCAATCAAGAGCTTACCTGCCTGAGCCACCCAGGGGCCCCTGTGTCTCTCTCTGCCCTCCACCTTGGCTTCCAGAATGTCAGGGTCCCAAGGGTGTGGCCCAGGTGAGGGGAGATGAGGAAGCAGCCGAGGAGAGGCAGGGGCTCCCCCACCTCCCACCCTGTGGATGAGAAGGAGGGGGAGGCGGGGGTGTGTGTGTCTTCCTTAATTAACCTCTTAACCCTGCAGGGCCAGGTCTTAACGAGGGGGAGGGACGTTATTAGAGAGCAGGGAGCCCTGGTTTTAGCTCTTTGGACACACGCTTCTCCCAGGGTCAATGCCTGCGCCCTCAGCTGGCCCCGGGGCAGCTGGGACAGGAGGCCCGGGGCACTGGAGGGGGGCTGGAAGCCTCGACTCCCGGGTCCCCGAGGAGGAGGAGATCAGGACCTGGACTCCTGGCTCTGAAGGAGCGGGGGTGGGGGGTGGGGGGCCTGGACTCCCAAGTCTGAGGGCGGAGGGCCTGGGACGTACAGCCTTCCCCCGAACACACCCGTCTCTTAAATGCCTGCGGGAGCGCCCCGCCCCGCCCGCCCCCAGTTAACCCCGCGCCCTGCGGACGGCCCGGCACAGTCGCCCGGAGCCCACAGAGCGAGCAGGTGCGCGAGCCACACGCGCCCGGCAGCGGGATGGAGACCGACGAGCCCGAGAGCCCCCGAGAGCCGCCGTCGCCGCCCCCGCCGCCGTCGCCGCCGTCCCCCGCGCCCCCCGCGCCCCCCGGGTCTCCCCGGCCCGAGCAGCAGCCGTCGGAGGCCTACGCGCGGCAGCTGCTGCTGGAGGAGTGGCGGCCCCCCGGCGGGAGCCTGGAGCTGCCCCCGCGCCTCACCTGGCAGCTGCTGTTCCTGCGGCGGCCGCTCTACCGCAACCTTCTGCGCTCGCCCAACCCCGAAGGTGCGCGACCCGCGGGGCGCACGGCCGCGAGGCCCAGCCTCCGCCGCGCGCCGCGCACTCGGACCGTCGGTCTCCTCCTCTTTCCTTCTCTCGCTCTCTTTCTCGGTTCCTCTGCATCTTTCCCCGTCTCTTCTGTCATTGTGCCCCTCTCCGTCTCCTTGCGTCTTTCTTCGTCCCCCTTTGCACGGCCGTGTGTCGCTTTCTATATAATTAGTCCCTGCTATCTCTTTGTCTTACCCTGTGTCTCTTCCTCTCTCTCCCTGCCTCCCTCCGCCTGTCTTTCTGTCTCTTTCTCTAGATGCCTCTCTCTGGGTCCGTCTGTCTGTCTCAACAGGACGCCCTCCTCCTTCCACCCTCTTCCTTCACCGCTCCGTCCCTCTTCCCCCAGGACATTCTCAAGGCTCTGGCAGGGCTCTGAGTCACACGTCGGTGCCAGGCAGGTCTGGTCTGGCACAGATTCCCGCCCTTCCAGCAGAGCCCTCCGGGGAAGGAGGCCCGCGGCGGCCCCGTAGGAGGGGGGGGGGAGGCTGGAGGCAGTCTCCGCCTGCCTGAGGCTCCACTCACCTGTGCGTTTCAGGCATCAACATTTATGAGCCAGCGCCACCCACTGGTCCCACCCAGCAGCCCCTGGAGACTCTGGGTGAGCGCGCCGGCGGCGCCCTGGGGGAGGGGGCGGCTCTGGTGAATGTGCTCGCTCTAACCCGTGGCTCCTCCACCTGCCAGGCAACTTCCGCGGATGGTACATTAGGACTGAAAAGCTCCAGCAGAACTTCAGGTGAGCGGCCAGGATGCGCGGGGCCTGCGTTCGGTTCCCTGCGCGCAGGGTCTCGCTTCGGGGCCTAGAGAAACCGCCTTGGCCCCTCTGGGCCTCTGTTTCCTGCTCTGTGCTCGGGGCTTGGCACACAAGAGAATGCTCGCAGGACACAACGTAGGGTCTGGCTAGCCGGTCCCGCCTGCACATAGTAGATGTTCAATAAATAACAGCCCTTACCATTGCTTTCTCAACCTTTTTCCCTGGGAGGGGGAATCACCCAGGCCGCTACTTATTCTCCATTAAACCTCTGAGCCTCATTTCTGCACGTGATGAGGGGTGTAACTCAGGGGCTCGGAGTCACACGCGCCTGGGTTGGGATCCCAGCTGTGCCCCTTCTTTGTGGCTTGACCTTAGGCAAGTGACTCCCCTTCTTGAGCCTCCGTTCCTCACCTGCATCCTGGGGTTCGGAAGGAATGGCCCTCAGAGGGGAACAGAGGAAACTGAGGCTGTAAGGTGCTGTTGAGGAAGTGCTCAGCGCCCCTAGGTGGGTGCCCCTGATGTCTCTGCGAGGGCGCTAGGACCCCAGCAGGTCCCAGGCCTCACCTCCCCGCGCCCTCCCCCACAGCTGGACCGTGAAGCAGCAGTGTGTGGATCTTCTGGCGGAGGGCCTGTGGGAGGAGCTCCTTGACGATGAGCAACCAGACATCACGGTCATGGACTGGTACGTGCCCCCCCCCGCCCCCGCCCGGCCGGCCTGTCCTGCCGGCTCACTGCTCACGCACAGTGGGGCTTCCCGATGTGGAAACCTCCCCTGCCCTCCCCTTAGGTCTGAGCTCATCCCCAAGACTGTCACAGCGCTGCAGGGTCCAGCCCTGCCTGTTGCTCTAGCCCCTTGGCCCTGACGCTCCCAGCTTTCGAGAAGTGCCAGGCGGGAGGCTGTTCCTTCCTTCTGAGACGCTTGTCGCCCTCTGTCCTCGAGATACATTCCTCCTTATCCTTCGGGGTTCGGTTACACGGGGTCACACAAGAATCCTTTCCTGACTACCGTCAAGCTGGCTCAGATGCGTTATGTGCCCCGATCATTCTTGGTTTCACAGTCTGGTGACAGGTCTGCCTCCTCCATCGGACTGTGCCCCCCACAAGGACAGGGCGTGGGGGCGTCTTGTTGTGTTGCCAGCACTGCCCAGCCCGGGCGCCCGGTGTGGGTGCCAGTGAGTGTGTGTGCCGAGTGGCCATCAGGGCCAGGGGTCGGGGCAGGGACGTCGGGGCTGTCGTGGCCACTGAAGGCCCAGACCCCACCCGCAGGTACGAGGACAGCCGCCTGGACACGTGTGTCTACGAGCTGCACGTCTGGCTGCTGGCAGCCGACCGCCGCACGGTCATCGCGCAGCACCACGTGGCCCCCCGCGCCTCCGGGAGAGGCGGCCCTGGCCGCTGGGTCCAGGTGAGGCTCTGTCCCCACCCCCCCCGCTGCCTTCCCCAGACATGTGTTCACGTCAACCTCAGGGAGGGCGGGGTAGGAGAGCGGGAGTTGCAGGTCCCTAACCAGGGATTCCAACCCCCCCCCCCTGTGCTGGCGCAGGTGTCCCACGTGTTCCGCCAGTATGGCCCTGGCGTGCGGTTCGTCCACTTCCTGCACAAGACCAAGAACCTGAGGGAGCCTGGTGGGCTGCGGCGGACCAGGGTGACGGACTCCTCTGTGTCCGTGCAGTTCAGGGAGTGACGGGCCGACTCCGGGCCTGTTCTGACCCCTGCTCTCACTTGTCCACTGCCGTGACCCTTTCATGGTTCCTTAGTGCCTCCTTGATCTCTTAGCACTTCCCTGGCCCTTTGCGCCTCCCGGGGCCCCTTAGTATCTATCTCCCTGTTCCCTCACCACTTTGACCACTTCTATCTCTTTCACCCCCCTGACCCTTAGAAGTCCCTACCCCTTAGCACCTCCTCGACCCTCCGGCTCTGCCTCATTCTCTTAGCACCTCCCTGATGCTCACCACCTGTTCCCTTAATACCTTCATGACCCCTCAGCTTCTCTTTGATCGCTTGCCACCCCCTGGGCCTCTCATTCCTGCCTGGCCCTCGCTCGCTCGGCTCCGCACCTGACATCTTCACACACCCTTGAATGGCTGACTCATTGGCCTTTCCTCTGCACTGTCTGAGCTCCATGGAGACTGAGGGTGGCGGCGACTTCTTCCTGAGTTAGCGCTCGACACATGGCGCTTCATAAATCTTTGTGGATCGATGAATAAATTCACGTGTGCGAGGATGCTGAGTCTTTTCCCTGGTCTTTGCTCCCTCAGAATGTCACGGAGTTCAGATTCTGATCCTCCAGCACCTCGCAGCCCTTTGCGCCGCCCTTGACCTCTGACCTCTTCACGGGTCCCCAGTGTACAGCCTCTTGGCATCTCCATTTACCTCTCGTCTCGTATCTCTTAGTCTCAGGCTGTCCTTTCCCTTCTCCCTATAACCCCAAGTTTTCAACCCCTGGAACTGTCCCCATCCCTTCCCCCATAAGACCCTCATTTCTGCACCTTGTTCCTCCAGAGCCCCCAAGCCCAGCAAAGGCCATCATCGCTGGGGATGGTGGTGGGACAGATTACAAACTTGAACTAAATTTTTTTTCCACGTGTTGGGGAAAGAGAGATTGAAAGTCTAATAACCCTTCAGTCCTGGGCTCTGGCCAGATCTGGCAGGAGACCCTGGGGCGGGGTCCTTGAAAGCCTCCTGCTGTTCCATGCATGAATCCTGAGGGAGTCCGGAGGTCCCTCGCAGGTCAGAAAAGCTGGGGGGACATTCAGGGAAGGGCCATCTACCAAAAAGTGTGGGAAGCATGTTAACGTTTAACAATCAGCCCACGCTACATGTCACGTGCCTGTCCTGTGGACGTGTGCCTTTGTGCACACCTAAATCCATGGCAGAATCTATGAGTATGTCCCCATCTGTGGCATTGTCCAAAGTATAGGCTGTGCAGGCCTGACCACCCTGCCCTCTCCCCCAACCCCCTGGTCCTGTGTGGACTTGGGCCCCAAGCACGAGTAGATGGCAGACAGGGATAACTTCACACGGGCTCTCTATATTGCAGGGAAGACAGGGCAGGGGGCAGACAGAAAGTTCTCTCCTCCTGGGACGTGGGGCCTTCGGCGCACCCCGAGTGAGGGCCTCTGCACTCTGTGGGGGCTGGAGCTGAAGTACCTCTAAGGCGTCAGTAACACCTACAACAGAGGCAAAAATTATCACCAGGGGGGACGCCAGGGGCTCAGAGATCCAGGGTGTGGGGGCTTCTAAAAGCCTGAGATGGGGTGGAGGGCTGGGGCTGGGCTCTAAGCTCAGGAGCTAGGTGTCCCGGGGCCGAACATGGGGGGGGCGGGGGGCGAGGGGCTGAACAGGGAGCGGGGTTTGGGAGAGAGCTATGACTCTAGGGTCCCAGGGTCTGGGAGCTTGCGTGTAAGGGTGCAGGGTGGGCTCAGGGGCCCCCAAAGTTGGGTCTGGAGGACTCCAGAACCCTAACGGGGGCTCTAGGGCTGGTGTCCAGGTCTAGGTGGATGCGGAACGAGGGACTTCCTAGAACTGGGTTTGAGATCCTGCAGCGGGTCAGTTTAGAGTCCGGGAGTGCCAGAGTTGTGGGCCTGGGAGCTCCAAGGACCTGATGATCTGGGGGTGGGATGACTGGCTTTGGTTCTGGGGGCTCCAGGGTGAGGAGCCAGGCCCAGGGCTGCTGCTCTGGATTCAGGAAGGTGGGAGGCCGGCTGGAGGGTGGGGTCAGCTTCTGAGTCCTGGAATCCCAGAGCTGGGTCCGGAGGGCATGGGCTTGGTGGGGGAAAGGGTGCGGGGAGAAGGGCTCCCTCCGGGATTGGTTCTAAGGAGTCCGGAAGTGGGCCAGGGGCTCAGGGGGCTGGGGGTGGGGGAGGGGGCGCTTCGGACGCGGAGGCGGGGCCGGGGCCGGCGGGCACCTGCAGTAGAGCGACGAGATGCTGTTGGACCAGTCTCCGAAGATGCCCTTGCGGAACTCCTCCAGACGCGGGTAGGTGCCCGATGAGAACTTGTGCGTCTTGCCGGCCTTGCCGCGCTGGGACCACACGGTGATCTCGCAGCGCGGGGCCACCACGAGCGAGGAGATGACGTTGTTCCAGTCGGCGGGCAGGAAGGGCAGGTCGGTGCCCGGCTCAACGGACAGCTCGGCGCCCCCGCAGCAGTTGTCGTAGTAGGGGTCGCTCTTGTCGTAGAGCCGGGCGCACGTGCGCGTCCCGTCCGGGTTCTTGAGGTCGGCGGGCACCGGGCAGGCGGCTCGGACGCCCGGGACGGCCGCCAGGGCCAGGGCCAGCAGCAGGGGGCACAGCGGGGACATGGCGACACTTCGGGGCCGCGCGTCCTCAAGAGCTTTTATGCGCCTCACCCGTGGGAACCGAGAAGCTGCGAGATAAGGCCGCCCTCCCTCGCCTCCCCCGCGGGGACACCTTCCTAACCGAGGCCGGAAACCCACAGCCGATGAACACGAGATGGACAGATTTGTACACAACTTAGTAACTTAAGGTTTCACGTGGCAAACGTTGTTTTTTAAAAGTCGATTAACAGGACTTGTGGACGAGTCTCCTGGAATAGGAGGGCAGCACAGCCTTAATAGGTATTGGTACCAAGGGTTCTAGAAAACCGACAGGGATTGGAACAACGCCCCCCCCCACCCCCACCCACTGCCACTTCCAAATTAGGAGAGGTCACCGACTGGGAGGGGGAAAGGGGCCGGGTTTCCAGGCTGGGCAAGTCCTCTCCTCGGCACACAGGACCCTGGGAAAGGAGAAGCTGGAGATAAGGAGAGGCCCCAAGGGGAGGGAGAGGAGGGGAGGAGATGAGGAGAAAGATCCCGCTCCCCCCAGACCAGGAGACCTTCCCAGCCAAGGTTGGGAACCCAGAATCCGTGAAATAAACATATCTGCACAACACTTGGTTTTTACCACTGCAAGGCAAGTACAGAAGGTTTGGGGGAGGGAAGGATCACGACACTTGGGACAGTGTATCAATAATGGCTATAATATATAAAGAGTGCTTACAAATTGACAAGAAGATATCAAACACCCCCCCCCCCGCCAAGAAAAGCAAGCTTTGGATGGGGAGAGGGAAGGAAGAGAAGGCTGCCACCCCCTCCTCCTGTTACGAAAGAGCCAGGAGATTTGTTTGATGAAGACTGGAAATCTTGAATTTATAAAATAAACAGAGGACCTACTGAACTGTATAAAATGTAAACCCTTTCCGATAGCAACAAACACAGCCTAAACCAAAACCTAACCTGGGGAAAAACAGACAATTCTTTTAACGTACAACAAAGCAGTTATGAATCTGCAAGCCAAAGGGGAAACTGAAGCGCAGCAAAGGAAGGGTAGGTGGGCTGGGTTCTCAGAGGCGGACAGGGAGCTGGGCATCTGGGAGCCTGGCCAAGACCCTTCAGAGACTCTTTGGAGCTCCTGGCTTCCTGCCAGGCGAGCACAGGGTCAAGAGTGGACGAACCCATCAACAATCAGTGGCTCAAGTCTGTGGCTCTGTGGATGAGGCCAAGTCTGGGCCTTGGTTTCCTCATCTGTAAAATGGGTGATATTTCGGGGCACCTGGGTGGCTGAGTTGACTGAGCGTCTGACTCTTGATTTCAGCTCAGGTTTGTGAGATCGAGCCCCGTGTTGGGCTCTGTGCTGGCGGCATGGAGCCTGCTTGGATTCTCTCTCTCCCTCTCTCTCTTTCTCTCAAACTAAATAAATAAACATGAAAAAATTTTTCATGGGTGATATTTCTTCTTGTAACGATAGGATCGTTATGAAGATTACAAGGGATGACAGAAAGTCCAGGGGGAGGAGGGAGAGGAACAGCCTCCGGAGCCAGGCTGCCTAGGGCCCAGTCCCAGCTCGTCTTTGAGCAGGGCCCCAGGGTGACAATGATGAGGGCCACCTCAGGATGCTGGTATAAGGGGTCAAGGAGTTAATCCCCATGACAGCACTAATAGGGCCCTTGCTGAGTGACCTGTGGGCATTTGCCACCACTGTCACTATGTCAGCCCTGATCATGGTGCCTGGCACACAGGAAAGGAGCTCAATACACATAACATAAAGCACGATGCAGCATCAGCAACAATCTGCTCTTATCCCCGAGCAGCTAGCCCTGCCCCTGGCCCCCGGCCCCCCCAGATGCTGTCTCCCTGCTTTGGCCAGGGGATTGCAGGGGTGAGGAGCCAAAGGCTAGAAACAGTGGGAAGTAGGTTCAAATTCTTGACTCTGTCACCCTGCAGAGTGACCTTGGGCAAGTGAACTCACCTCTCTGAGCTTTGGCCTCCTCCTACCTTCAAGGGGATAATAGAAAATGACAATGGAAGATTACTATGGGGCCCCTGGGGGGCTCAGTCAGTTGAGCTGTCAGCACAGAGCCTGACATGGGGTTCGAACCCACAAACTGTGAGATCATGACCTGAAGTCCGACACTTAACCGACTGAGCCACCCAGGCGCCCCTAAATAAACATTTTTAAAAAGACTCTATAAAGAAATCTATAACTGACATAATTAAATATTATTCATAAACATTAGGAACAATCCCCATAATTGTTATTGAGGCATATAAATACTTAATCTGTAATATTGAATGAGAACGATATCAATATAAATACGTAAGACACGAAGTACAGTGCCCGGCACATAGAAGTAGCTCCAGAAACGGGAGCAGTTATGACTATCTTATAATGATGATTCTGAGACCTGGGTCCCTGGCTTGGCCCCGCCCCAAACCGGAGCCTGGATCCTTCTCCCTCCTTTCCTCCTGCAAGCCCATACAATCTAATCTCCAGCCGCTAACTTCCCAGCCAGCCTCCTTGATCTCAAGGACACAGAGCCCCCACCCTCCCAGCTCCACATGGGTCCCTGGACTCAGGGATGGAGACAGGTGAACATAGTGCTGCTGGAGAGGGCCATGGCTGTCAGGCACAGTAGTGACACGGGATAGCAAGGAGACCCTGATGGGAAGAGACAGTCCCAGTGACAGGAGCCCTGGCTGTGGACCATAGCATAGAGCCAGCATCAGAGAGAACCCACGGAGACCCAGGGCGAGGGCACCACATCCCCAGTCCGGGGACACACACATGAGCAGGGGGGGTAGGGATGTGCTATGACACAGTCAGCCACCGATGGTCACTGAGTCTCACTGGCGAGTCCTAGAGAACGGGACACACTGAGTGCAGACACATGCTTGGTACACAGTCTGGGAGAAATGCTGTCCCAGACAGTGTGCCTCCCCGGCCGCCGGACAGAAACACAGCCACCATCAATGACAAACTCCCAGCCCTCAACCACTACCCCTCTGCACCCCACGAACTCTCAAAAGCACAAAACTCCATGCACACAGCTGCCATGCCAGAGTGGGCACCCACAGGCACTTTCGTCGAGAAACAGTTTCCTTACTGTTTATTAACACAAACTGGGCAAATAGTAGAAAAGTAAACCTCTCCTTTTTTTTTTCTTCAAAAAATGGAAGAACGCCCTGCCCTTGAGGAACCCATGAGCCCTTGAGAAAGTCCGACGGTAGGTCAATAATTTGAACACAATGTGAAGAGAGTTAAAACAGGGGCATCGCAAAGGACTCTGGGAATACAGGGGGAAGAATAGCAGCCCCCCCCCTTAATATCCGCTGATATAGTTTGATGCGTATAATGAGAGAAAGATCTTCTTTTCGGAGCTTACAACCTTAATTCCACATTTTTCACAAGACCATAAAAAAGGAGACTGGTGTGCAAATGAAATTGCCACTAGTAGAAAAAGAAAGTATTTGTCTCAATCAGGGTAGTACCTGAGCATAAACAACATTATAGGTGGCACAGAGTTTAAATGAAAATGCTATCTGTTGCATAAATACAGGAAAATATTCCAGTCAGTACTTAAGTTCTCACTGGATCATGGGAACTCACTACCCTTCTGCAATGAAATGTCACTGGTGAGATTATTTCCATATAATCCTTAAAGGATAATATGACCCCCCCCCCAAAGCAGCCATAATCCTGTGGTTTAGAAATACTGATTCTCCTGAAGTGTGGTCCCCAGATCAATGGCATTGGCATCCCCTGGAGACTTGTTAGAAATGCAAATTCTCAGGGCGCCTGGGTGGCTTAGTCGGTTAAGCGTCCGACTTTCGCTTAGGTCATGACCTCGCGGTTCGTGGGTTCGGCCCCGAGTTGGGCTCTGTGCTGACTGCCAGCTCAGAGCCTGGAGCCTGTTTCAGAGTCTGTGACTCCCTCTCTCTCTGGCCCTCCCCTGCTCACGCTGTCTCTCTCTCTCTCCTAGAAATAAATAAAAACATTAAAAAAAAAAAAAAAGAAATGCAAATTCTCTGGGGCACCTGGGTGGCTCAGTTGGTTAAGCTTCAGACTTCAGCTCAGGTCATGACTTCATGGTTTATGACTTCAAGCCCCGCATCCGGCTCTGTGCTGACAGCTCAGAGCCTGGAGCCTGCTTCAGATTCTGTGTCTCCCTCTCTGTCTGTTCCTCCCCTGTTTACGCGCGCGTGCTCTCTCTCTCAAATATAAATAAACATTAAGAATTTTTTTAAGAAATGCAAATTCTCAGCCTCACCCAAATTGTTGAATCAGAAACTCTGGGGGGGGGGGGCACTATATGAGTTTTAAGCGCCCTCCTGGTAATTTGATGCCTCTTTGATTTGAAAACCACTGGGTTAGGGTTTTGATCTTCTAAGGCTTTGTAGGTCATAGACTGTTTATTACATCTAGAATACTCTATATTGACATCTCAATTTGTTCAGCTCCGATAAAATGTATTTCATATAATTTTTCTGATTAAAAAAATCCATTCGAGAGGCGCCTGGGTGGCTCAGTTGGTTAAGCGTCCAACTTCAGCTCAGGTCATGATCTCACGGTTCGTGGGTTCGAGCCCTGCGTCAGGCTCTGTGCTGACAGCTCAGAGCCTGAAGCCTGCTTCAGATTCTGTGTCTCCCTCTCTCTCTGACCCTCCCCTGCTCTCTCTCTCTCTTTCTCTCTC
The DNA here is from genome assembly GCF_003009895.1 of Hyaena hyaena. Lineage (NCBI taxonomy): Eukaryota > Metazoa > Chordata > Mammalia > Carnivora > Hyaenidae > Hyaena > Hyaena hyaena. The sequence goes on along the minus strand of NW_024080641.1, from coordinate 8,060,451 downwards.
TCTGACACTCCCCTGCTCACGCTGTCTCTATCTCTCTCTCAAAAATAGATAAAACATTAAAAAAAAATCCATTCGCCATAGAAAAAGGTTTTGGGGGTCCCAGGTGGAGCCTCATAAGGCCGTACCTGGAGCCCGAATGCGTCAAATGAACTTGAACTTCTCCAACACAGACAAAAGGCCAGTCATCATCTAACTTCAGGTCGTGGCTGAAGAGTGCTTTCTCAGATACACCGGCCCCTGGTGAGGCGGCTTGTTTCCAAGTCCCCCCCGGGGTCCCATGGGTCACTCACGGTCTAAGTCAGGGCTACTCAACCTTCACTGCCTGGCAAATCACTTGGAGCGGGAGCGGGGTGGGTCTTCTTAAGATACAGATCCCGATTCAACAGGTCTGGGTGAAGGAACTAGGCTCTGTATTTCCGGCGAGCTGCCGGGTGCTGCCAGGGTGCCGGGGGCCCCTGGGTACGCGTCTGTCCCCAGCTGAGACAAGTGTAGCGAGAATACAGCTCCAAATCCGGACCCTGTCACCAGGAGGACGGGGCAGGAATTCAGAGGTGGGCGAGGCCCGGGAGACGCCGAGCGGGGGTGAGAGTGAAACAAACTCCAGTGAACTTTCAGGAGGAAGGCTGTGGAGGAAGCGAAGTCCGAGACTCCTCGGGGCCGCAGCAGCTTTGGCCCGAGTCCCCGCGTCCCGGTGTGCACGTGCAGATGCGGGTGCCACCCTCCGCGGAGCCCGAAGCGGGGCGGGGCTTCGGCGGCGGCGGGACGGCTCGGGGGAGGCTGGGAGCCCTCGCGAGGTGGCGCCAGAGCACCGAGATTCACCAGGCAGCCTGGGCTTGCCGGAGCCCAGGTTCAAGTCCCGACTCTGCCCTTCATGAGCTCCGTGAATTTGGGCACGTTGAACAACCTCTGTAAACCTCAGCTGCTTCGTGTGTGAAGTGGGGGTAATACTCAAAAGTGAGTTGTGGCTTCTTAGCCTTGAGGCGTGTATGGGACGTTTCCTTTTTACGGCTTATATTCGTCATTGGTACTTTTTTTTTTTTTTTTTTAAGAGGGGGAAGGGCAGAGAGAGAATCTTAAGCAGGCTCCATGCTCAGCACAGAACCCGAGGCGGGGCTGGATCCCAGGACCCTGGGATTTTGACCTGAGCTGAAATCAAGAGTTGGTAGGTTAAGCAACTGAGCCACCCAGGTGCTCCTACCATTACATTTTCGTGGGGACTAGGGATTAGGACATGGACATCTTAGGATCTGCCTATCACAGATCAGTATTGAGTTTTACTATAAAGGAGGAGCATTCTCTCTTGTAGGTAGAGAGCCAGTCACCCAGGCTTTCTGGGGCTCCAGCGTCGGTACTCAACCACCTTCTATACTGTTGCTGCATCATCAACATGCGGGTTCCTCTTCATGGTCCAGGGTGGTTTGTTGTGCTGCATCCTTCACACCCACAGCCCCAGACAACAGGTGGACAATGGGAGAGAGGGAGGGAAGAAGGATGCCTTACCCTATAAGCCTTTCCCAGCAGTGCCGCGTGATACTGCCATCTATACGTGCTGTCAGAACTTAGCTACAGGGGAGCACGTGATGCCACACGATGACGAATCTTGACTTGGATTAGCCATTTGCCTGATGACAAATCAACTTTCCTGTTATGAAAGAAAGGACAAATATTGAAGGACTGTCACAAAGCTTGGGTCAGAGGCAGGTGGAGGGATGACATATGAGTCAGATAGGGCACAGACATCCAGGAGAAGAGAAAAGGGCATCCAGCGTGTCCACAGCCTGGGTATGGCAGAGAGATGGCCGGCTGTGGCAGGCTGATTAACGGCCTCCAGAGATATTCAGGTGCAAATCCTGGAAGCTGTGAATGTGACCCCTTTGGTAAAAGAGACTTAGCATATGTGCTTGCATTAAGGATCTTCAGATGGGGAAATTGTTCTGGATTATCTGGGTGAACCCTCATTGGAAACACGTGTCTTTGTAAGAGGGCAGTCGAGGGAGACTTGACCACAGGAGAAAAAGATGTGACAGCCAAAGCAGAGATTGGGGTGATGTGCTTTGAAGATGAGGAAGGGGCCACAAGCCCAGTAAATGGCAGCTCATCTTTCCAGACCCCCAGGTGAAATACCTTGGAATCATCCCTGGGTCCTCTCTTTTCTGTCATTTCTCACATCTGGTTAGTACATCCAGTTGACTCTAATTGTAACAGATGCTGAATCTGATGATTTCTCACTCCCGCCACTGCCCCCACCTGGTCTTGTCCACCTTCTCCCACCTGGACCATGGCAGCAGATCAGAAACAACAGGTTTAACATGAGAAGAGCAGGAGTTACATTTGGGGCATGATAAGTTTGAGAAGCCCATTGGACATCTAAATGAAGTCGTTCAATAGTCATGTTGACGTATAAGCTTGGAGTTCATGGGTGAGGTCTGAAGATCAAAGTCTGAGAGTGGTATCAGTCACGTTGTGCTGTGTAATAAATAATCACAAATATCTCAAAACCACGATAACCACTTACTGAGCCCACCATCTGCAGATCAGCTGGGGGTGGCTCTGATGATCTCTGGGGGTTGGCAGATTCGGGCCAGGTTCAGTGGGTGGCTCTGCTTCGAGCTGTGGGTCTGGCTGGCTCAGGTCTGAGGCCAGGCTGAAGGACAGCAGCAAGCCAGGGGAGCTGTTCTCATTGCCATGGCCAAAGCCCAGGCAAGTGGAAACCCATGAGGCTTGGCTTAGCTTGAGAACTGACACGTTGTCACTTTTAGACATACATCATTGGCTTTACAAAGTCACATGACTTGGTCCAAAAGCAAGAGGTAGGGGAGTAAACTCTGCCTTCAGTGAGACCATGCCAAGGGTATGGATTCGGGGGGCAGGGGGAAGAATTTGCAGCAACAATTCTATCTGTCCCAGGAGCCATGACTGTAGAGGTTGGTTAGGTTCGGAAGCCACGAGAATAGGCATATACCTCACAGATAGAGGAGAGATAAAGACCAGGATGAGCCTTGGTATATTCCAATGTCTATAAGTGGGGGAGGAGAAGAATCAGGAAAGACTGAGAAGGAGCCACCAGAGAGGTAGAAGGGAAACCAGGCAAGTGGGAACTAGTGAAGAATGTATCTCACAGAGGAAAGAATGATCACCTATGTCAATGACCGTGAATAGATCATGAAAGATTGGACTGAGAATCAACCACTGAGTTTAGCAATATGGAAACCACTGGTAGTCTGGAGAAGAGCTGAATCTGTGGAGTGGCAGCGTGCTGTCCCTTTTCTTTATCTGGACGTTGCCAAGAGGATGTAATGCTAGAACTGTGGTAGCCCCTCGGGTGACCATGAGAAGATCTAACTTAAGGGTGAAGCTGAAATGCTGAGGATGGCAAGGCTGAGAGATAGGAAGAATCTCGATTATTGGTAACATTACTGTGGGTTCCTGAATTAGCCAACTCCTGGCCTATTTTACCCTCAAACTTCTGGTTATATGAGATTACAAATTCCTCACTGTTTTGAGTTGGGGTTTTCTATTATTTAAGAAAAAAATCCTGGTAAACATATTTGCATTTAATACACAATACTAGGGGTGCCTGGGTGGCTCAGTCAGTTAAGCATCCAACTTCAGCTCAGGTCATGATTTCAGGATTCGTTGGGCTCTGTGCTGACAGCTAGCTCAGAGCCTGGAGCCTCCTTCAGATTTTATATCTCCCTTTTTCTCTGACCCTCCCCTGCTCACACTGTCTTTCTCTCTCTCTCTCAGATATAAATTAAAAAGACATTAAAAAAATTTTTAAATAAGAATAAAAAATACACAATATTATTGTTCTTTTTGTTTTACAATTATATGTGATGTGGCAGAATTTCATTTAAAAAACAACCATGACACTTGGGTGGCACAGTCAGTTAAGCATCTAACTCTTGATTTCAGCTCAGGTCATGATCTCATAGTTGTGGGATCAAGCCCCATGTTGTGCTCCCCTCTGAGCATGAAGCCTACTTAAGATTCTCTCTCTCTCTCTCTCTCTCTCTCAAAAATAAAAATAAACATGAACAACAATAACAACCACCACCACCATTACCTATAAGTACTGAAGAAGTTAACAGGCATTCACCAAGATTCAAGGGATGAAAGAAACCACCCTGCTCCGGCAGATCATGGCATTCAGAACCATGGAGAGCAGCCAGCGGTGCTGCCTTCTCGGTACCGTAGACTAGCTTTTAGAGGGGTTTCCACTGTCTAATCCCTTTCTAAGGACCATTATTCAGAAGATGGCAAGGGAACCTTTAGAATTAGAGTTTTGGTTGCTATTGGCTTATTAGGTGGTCCTAATAGTGTGGCTCTGAACTTGAGCTGTTTTCTATGCACAAGAACAAAGCTAATTTGTCCCTGTTCTTGAAATTAGAGTTGGAGATATGAATTTAGAATGTATTAGACTGTCTTGTCATTCAAATTATGTTCTTACATACATTTATTTATTTTTTAAGAGAGAGCTTGCAAGCAGGGAAGAGGGGGGAGAGAGAGAGAGAGAGAGAGAGAGAGAGAGAGAGAGAGAGAGGAGAATCCCAAGCAGGCTCCATGTTCATCATAAAGTCCAATGTGGTGCTCAATCCCACAACCCTGAGATCATGACCTGAGCCGAAATCAAGAGTCAGACGCTCAATTGACTGAGTCACCCAGGCGCCCCTGTTCTTACTCTTTAAAGTGAGGAATCCATTTGTGGGGGGGGGGGATTACAAATCTCTGCCCTATTGGCCTCAGTCTTGGATGTCTCTTGTTTTGTCCAATAAAATTGTGTGTATCATTTTGGAGCAGGTGCCCAAAGAATGAGTACATAGATCACTGTGTACTCTAATCTCTCTACTCTAAGACCGGCAATATCCCAGTTAGGGCTACTCCTTTACCCTGGATCCCAGTGAGGAGCTGAGACTCAGCCTACCCATAATGGTCATATTGCATGAGCAATAAACATTTGTTGTTATTAGCCACCAAAATTTGAGGATTACTTGTTATGATAGCATAACCTGGCCTAAGTTGACTGATACAAGAGTAATCAGCAAGAAGGTGGTTGGTGAATTCATGAATGTATGAATGTATATCATACATACAGGAATGTATGTTATAACCCCAGAGCGACCATAAAGAGGGAAACTAGAAGAGGGACAGGACTCTGAGAAGCTCCAGTATTTAAGAGGTGGAAAGAAGAAAGAGAACCAGAAAATGTGACTGAGAAGCAGTAGCCAGAAGTCGAAAGAAGACAAAAAATGTGTAATGTCACAAAACTTAAAATGGGAGAGAGTTACAGGAAGGAATTGGTGAACAATGGGTTAGATGCTGCTGAGAGGCCATCTGCGGTGAAAACTGGAGAAGCAGTCACAGGATTTAGCTGTGAAGAGATTGCTGGTGTTGAGTGGAGTTCTGGGTGCAGAAGCAAACTGTAGGGGCTATGGAGACTAGGGTAGGTAAGGAAGTGGAGCCAATGGAAAAAAGAGATGGAGAAATTGTTGGAAAGAAACCTATGGGCTAAGAAAGGTGGGCCTGATGATGGGCAGGTACTTGTAAAGTAAAGAAGGTTTTGAAAAATAGGGGGCAAGAGAAGGGTATTTGATGGAGGAGTGAAATAGGATAAGCCAGGATCAGGCACTGGTCCAAATCAGGCAGAAAGACAGTTCATCCATGGGACAGAGGAGCAGGGTAGGAGAGTGGTGTGGATGATGAGGAATTTCTACCTGGCAGCTTCTGTAAGGTAGACTGAAAGGTAATCTGTACGGAAAGAGAGAGGGAGTGATGGAGTAGTGAATACAAAAGAAGAGAGTTGAAAGAGCTGGGGTGAGACATTGCAGAAACAGGGATTTAAAGAAAGAGTGGTGTCACAGAGATGGGAGTGTGGAAGAGCCCAGTTCCCCAGACTCTAGCCCCAGATTATCCATCTTCCTGCCCCCCCATGCATACTGAATACAAGGATACTTTGAAACTTCATACCAATGTGGGGATAATATACAAAAGTTAGTTGTAGCTTCTTACCTTTGAGGCTTATATGGGATGTTTCCTTCTTATTGCTTATATTCGTCACTGGTACATTTTTTAAGAGGGAGGAGGGACAGAGAGAGAGAATCTTAAGCAGACTCCATGCTCAGCACAGACAACTTCAGTCCCCCTTCCGGGTCTCTGCTGCAGCTCTGTCTCTGATGACGATGACAGTGTCTAAATTTCCACCTCCTCCTGGAAGATCATTCTTGCCTCAGCTCCATGTCACAACATGTAGCCTGGCCATCTGGGCTGACAGCAGAACAGAGCCTGAGGTTATCTTGGGATCCGGGGGAAGCCCCAGGCAAGGTAGGCTGCAGAGCAGGGCAGGGTCAGGTGAGCCAGGTGACCCTGGAGAGGGGAAACTGACACAAGAAAGTGACAATCCGCAGGGCTGGGGCAGCTTCAGCTCCACAGTCTGGGGTTATAGGTGTCCGGATGGGGTGGGGAGCTCATCCCTGCAGGCTGTCCAAATGTGGACAGGAGACAGAGAGAGGATACCCAGAAAGCATCTCCATGAAGGGGCTGGAGGCTTCTGGAGAGAGGCTGCTTACAGCAGAGAGATGACCCAGACAGCCACTGGGGAGGAGGGGGGAGAGTCAGTAAGGCCGAGACAGAAGAGGAAAAACAAATGGTGGCTCTCCTTGGGTTCCCCTTCACCTGATACCAAAAGGAGATGGAAATGAGTGTCTGCTAAGGACTTTAGGTGAGGCTGAGGGCTTCAAAGGACCCAGCCGATTGTGGAATAAAGGAATGAGTTCCTTTATTTCTTCATTCAGTCAATCAACCAATCATTGATTTGAGAATGTATTCATGGGGCACCTGGGTGGTTCAGTCAGTTAAGCATAGGATAGAGGCTCAACACAGAGCCTGCTTAGGATTCTCTCTCTCTCTCTCTCCCTCTCTCCTGCTCATCACGCCCGCCCCCCCGTCTCTCAAATAAAAAAGGTGGGGCACCTGGGGGGCTCAGTTGGTTGACCATCCAACTTTGGCTCAGGTCATGATCTCACAGTTCATGGGTTCAAGCCCTGCATCAGGCTCTGTGCTGACAGCTCAGAGCCTGGAACCTGTTTCGGATTCTGTGTCTCCTTCTCTCTCTGCCCCTTCCCCACTCATGTTCTGTCTCTCAAAAATAAATAAATGTTTTAAAAAATTTTTTAAATAAAATAATCGTCACAGGTTCCAGAGACTAGAAACATCTGTGGGGGCCACTATTCGGCCCACAGCTCAGCTGTTGCAAATGGAGACAACAAACTACAACAAGTACTGGCAGAACTTGTGACTTTATCACCAAAAGAAATCACAGCTGTTTTCTTATTATGTTATTTTCCAACAGGCACCTTGAAATATTATTTATGCTCATCTCTACTTTCAAGTTAAAGTAGCTATTAAAGCTGCCACAAGTGACTTTTTATTTAATGCATTAGCAAAGAAGCACATAAATTACTATATCACGGTTTTAAAAAATATTTTGATAACTGCGTTACAATAAAAATGGGATTTCTTTGTCCTGTGTCTTTTCCTTTATTTTGAGAAGATTTGCAAGGTTGTCATGAGGTCCAATGCATGAAAATATTTAAGAATGCCTGGCCTCTGCCTGAGTGGCTCAGTTGGTTAAGCATCTGACTGCTGCTTCTGCTGCTGCTGCTGCTGCTGCTGCTGCTGCTTCTTCTTTTTCTTCTTCTTCTTCTTTTGAGTTCATTTATTTATCTTGAGAGAGAGAAAGCAGGGGACGAGCAGAGAAAGACAGAATCCCAAGCAGGCTCTGCACCACCATCACAGAGCCTGATGCGGGGCTCGAACTCACAAACTCCGAGATCATGACCTGAGTTGAAACCAAGAGTGGGAGGCTTAACCCACTGAGCTGCCCAGGTGTCCCAAGCATTCGACTCTTGATCTCATCTCAGGTCCTGATCTCAGGGTCATGAGTTCAAGCCCCCTGGTCATGGACACTATGGGGGTGGCAATGGGTAGACAGAACCTGCCTCTGGAATTATAGAGTAAAGAACTAGATCTCTGGAAGATGGGGTAGAGATGTTCTGTCAACTGGACCATGCCCCTCAGGGCTGTAGGGTGGTAGAGCATTATACTTTCGTGGGGTTTTTTCATCCACTGGTTTTGAGAGTCTCTTTGTTACAGCATCTCACCCTTTATGCAAACTCTTTTTAGTATGAATTGTTTAGGGTTTTTCTTACTTGTGGGAACATATCCAGGATTAAGTGGGGCTTGAAACTTACATCATTTAGAGGCTCCTTTTGAAAAACTGAGTGGATGCAGCCATTATGGAAAACAGTATGGGGGTTCCTCAAAAAACTAAAAATAGAACTACCATATGATCCAGTAATTGCACTTCTGGGTATTTATCCAAAGGATAAGAAGACACTAACTCAAAAGATATACACACCACTGTGTTTATTGCAGCAGTATTTGCAATAGCCAAGACATGGAAGCAACTTAAGTGTCCATCAATGGATGAATGGATAAAGAAGGCGTGGAATATATATAACAATGGAATATTATTCAGCCATAACAGCGAAGGAAATCTTGCCATTTGAGATAATGTGGATGGACTTCAAGGGCATTAAGCTTAGTGAAACAAGTCTGAGAAAAACAAACCCCATATGATCTCACTTATACATAGAAGCTAAAACACACACACACACACACACACACACACACACACACCAAAAAACCTAAACTGCTCTTATACACAGAGAACAGACTGATGGTTGCCAGAGGCAGTGAAGGGAGATGAAGGTGGTCAAGATGGGTGAAGGTGATCAAAAGGTACAAACTTCCGGGGCACCTGGGTGGCTCAGTCAGTTGAGTGTCCCACTTTGGCTCAGGTCATGATCTCGAGGTTCATAGGTTTGAGCCTGCGTCAGGCTCCGTGCTGTCAACTTGGAGTCTGGAGCCTGCTCCATATTCTGTGTCTCCCTCTCTCTCTGTCCCTCCCCCACTCGTGTTCTCTCTCTCTCAAAAATAAACATTTTATTTTTATTTTTTTAAATAAATATTTTAAAAAGTTTTTTAAGATACAAACTACCAGTTATAAAATAAACAACTATTAAGGATGTGATTTACAATGACTATAACTAATAATACCGTATTGAATATTTGAAAATTGCTAAGAGAGTAGGTCTTTTTTTTTTTTTACAAATAGTTTATTGTCAAATTAGTTTCCACATAACACTCAGTGCTCATCCCCACAAGTGTCCTCCTCCATGCCCATCCCCCCTTTCCCCCAACTAAGAGAGTAAGTCTTAAAAGTTCTCATCTCAAGAAAGAAAGTTATAATCATGTATGGTGATGAATTGAGGTGATGACTTCATAATATATACAATTATCGAATCATTAAGTTGTACACCTGAAATTAACATAATGTTCTACATCAGTTTTAAATATCTCAATAAAACAAGATTTTTTAAATGTTTTTTTGAGAGAGAGGAGAGTGAGTGGGAGAGGGACAGAGGGAGAGGGAGACAGAGAATCCCAAGCAGGCTCTGTGCTGTCAGCGCAGAGCCCAGTTGGGGCTTGAACTCACAGACCTTGAGACCATGACCTGAACTGAAATCAAGAGATGGGTGCTTAATCAACGGAGTTGCCCAGGGAAAAGATTTCATTTTGCTTATTTTACAAAAACATGTGATCATGTGAACCTGCGGAGAAGGCCCCACCCCAGACTGGGAAGGGCCACACAAAGGTGTGACCCTGAAGCTTAGGCTGTGTTGTGGATGCCTGGGTATGGTGATGCTCCACCCGCATCCCTTCTTCAAGACCTGCACGCTCAGCCCCCAGCTGTTAGTAATGCAGCAATGCAGGAGCTGATGGCTCCTGGCTACACCCCTCATGAGGGAAGTGCTGTCAGCTGCAGGGAAATGACTTGCCTCAACATAAGTCCCCTCCCAGGGAACTGGCCATGGCCAATGGTTGGCTGACATAGAGATACCAAAGCCTGAATCCTTGGCTGCAATTTGGGACAAGTCTGAGGGGCCATTTCAGCTGCAGAGCTCTCTGTAGGATGGGTTAACATCCCGTGGAACTGCATTGCAGGGCACCTAGCCCCCCACAATCCTGCCTTCCTCATCTTCTTATAGTTGCATCTCCCAAGAGCCCTTCCCCAAAGGTCTTCTGCCCGCAATTCTGTCTCAGGGTGCCCCAGGAAATCTAATCCAAGGCCAATTGTATCAAAAGTGGTCTTATCAAGCTGACTTGACAATAGGCTTTTGGAATGGGAACACTTGCTTGTTGGCTGGCAATGAGGACCCCATCCCTAGTAGCAGGTGGAGTGTGGAGACCACTATCATGCTTAGCAGTAAATGAGTGCAATAATTTTACCTGGGGTGAGCAGGGATGAGATCCGGTGGAAGAGGAAATATCCTGAGCCATAATGACAGGTTCAAATGATCTATCACCAATTCAAAGCAGGACTTGAAAGCCAGATTCTACCTTGGTAGCCCATGAACTGAAAGATAGACTCAAGAGATCTTCCTAAGAGTTGGGGAGATTCAGAGAAAGTTGACGACCAGCCCCGTGAGTCCTCTGTGTCAGGGTGGGACTTGAAGACTTAGAATGGGGATATTTGAGCAGATGCACAGAGAAGCTTGAAGATCATGCAAAGACTTCAAATGAGACAAATGCTCACATGACAACCAAGTTGTCAATACCAGCATGTTCCCCCGTGATAAAGGATTTAGCATCCCAGCAAGGAACCTGGGCGGTGGGGTTAATGTGCTTGAAATGTATGAAGACCCACCCCACGTGTAGTGAAAATGACAGGAGACTAATATCAAAAGGCTAAGAGGACATACAGAAGCGGCTATATTACATGAGGCTGGAGACCCACCTGGCTATGTGGTCCCTGGGAGGCGCTGCCCAAATAACACTGTTATCCACAGTGACAAAGGGTTCTAGTGTCACCCAGAAAGCCAGAGCTGGCTCCCTCCATGGCCCAGGGCTGATGGTGGGGGATGCTTTCATAACCTGGGCTCTCTGATAATAATGGGGATGGTAGAATGCCCAAATAACACAGGCAAGGTGGGGACACAAACTTCAGAAGCAAGATGGACACCATTATTGCAACAGGCAGCAAAGTTGGACTAGTAGCCAGTGAGCCTGACCCACAAAGGGCACAAGAGAGTTTTGGGAGAACATGAAGCCCTGAGAGGCAAGGTATATGGCAGCCAATATGAGGATTTCATAATTTATGCAATCAAAACATTTTAGGATGGGGGTGCCTGGGTGGCTTAGTCGGGTAAGTGTCCGACTTTCGCTTAGGTCATGATCTCGCGGTTCGTGGGTTCGAGCCCCGCGTCAGGCTCTGTGCTGACTGTCAGCTCAGAGCCTGGAGCCTGTTTCAGAGTCTGTGACTCCCTCTCTCTCTGACCCTCCCCTGCTCACGCTATCTCTCTCTCTCTCTCCTAGAAATAAATAAAACATTTAAAAAAAAAGAATAATTCCAGCTAATAAGCAAAGAAAATAAATGATAGGAAGTAGATTACCAAAATTACTCTATCTGCCTATTTATATATATTCAGTAGCTGTTAGCATCACAAAAGAAAACAAGACAGTACTTTTTGATGGACATGCACAGAGCCACCCGTNTAAAAAAAATTTTAGGATGGGTGATCCAGAGGCTGAGGGCAGATGCCTTAACAAAAACTCACACTCCCTTGCCCAGTTTCCAGACCTGAGTTCATTTGCAGGTCTCAAACTTCAGGGGAGGCCAGGCTTCTATGAAGAGTGAGCTAGCAAGTGCCACAGCAAGCGTGTTCATAGTGATTTCCCCAGTCCTTCCCCAGAGGGACTCACGACCCATGGTGTGGCTTGTACCAACTCAACCAGCGCCAATTGTTAAATTTACAGGCATTTTGTAAGTTTACTGTTAACCAAGGCCATTAAAAACATTAAACTATACGAACTTACAATGTAAAGTCTTACTAAAACAGGGGCACCTGGGTGGCTCAGTCGGTAAAGTGTCAGACTCCGGCTCAGGTCATGATCTGGCAGTCTGTGAGTCAAGCCCTGTCTGAGTCCAGCTCAGAGCCTGGAGCCTGCTTCAGATCCTGTGTCTCCCTCTCACTCTGCTCCTCCCCTGCTCACACTCTGTCTCCCTCCTTCTCTCAAAAATAAATAAACATTTTTTAAAAATTTTAAAAATAAAGTCTTACTAAAACAAAAGTAATAAACACTCATAAATCGCTTCCTATTTGTTTTACCACATTTTACCTATGCTCTTGAGGTTATTTATGAGTTGAATTGTATCCCCCCCAAAAGATATATAGAAGCTCTAACCCCCCCCCGCCCAGTCCTGAGAATGTGACCTTATTTGGAAATAGGAATATTGCAGATGTTATTAGTTAAGATGAGGTCATTAGAGGGGCGCCTGGGTGGCTCAGTCAGTTAAGCATCCGATTTCGGCTCAGGTCGTGATCTCCCAGTTCATGGGCTCTGTGCTGACAGCTCAGAGCCTGGAGCCTGCTTCAGATTCTGTGTCTCCCTATCCTTCTGCCCCTCCCCCACTCATGTTCTGTCTCTCATAAATATACATTAAAAAATTTTTAAAAGACAAGTTCATTGGGTTTGGCCTTAATCCAGTATGACTGGTGTGCTTCTAAAAAGAGGGAGAAGAGACATAGAGGAAGAAGGTGGCCGTGTGACAATCGAGGCCACGTTGGCAGTGGCTCACCTAAGGAATGCCAAGGATTGCTGGCAAATGCTGGCAGCTGGGAAAGATGAGGAAGGATTCTCCTATACAGGTTTGCCGATGAAAACCTGAATGTCCCTGCTGATACCTTGACCTTGGACTTCCAACCTTCAGAACTGTGAGATCACACATTTCTGCCATTTTTAAGTCACTCAGTTTGTGGTGCTCTGGTGTGGCAGCCCCAGGCAAGTAAAATATTATGTCTATTATTTCTACGTAGAAATACTAGATAATGATGTCCTGCTGGGCATCTCTTCCAAACTCCGTGCTCAGCGATACCAGGTTGGCAGCTTGATGTCAGCCATGGTGGCTGTATTTACACCATTGAAACTGGAAAATGCTACAAATTAGAGCTTTTCTTCTCTGAGAACCAGTTGTTAAACATTTACTGGAAGCCACTGTCAATGGCAATTACCTTGGTTAACAAGGCACTGGTTAAAGGTGAAAACTAGGACCTTTTGATAACTGTGGAACACAGGATCTGAATTAATATTAATGCCATTCTGACCCTTTCATTAGAGCGGGGGGAGTATGGAGGCAGGTGATAAATGGAATCCTGGCCCAGGTCTCCCTCACAGAGCTGTTATAATGGGGACGGGCTTCTTATAATAGAAACCTCTGAAACTAGCCCCTTCCCATCCTGGTCATCATAATTTTAAAAAATCATCACATACCCCCAAGGATATGGCAGAGATCAGTGCCATCCTCAAAGACATGAAGAAGGCAAGGGTGGTCCCCTGTCATGCCCTCAATTAGTTCACTCGTCTGATCCCTTCGAAAACCATCTGGATCACGATGGATACTGTGGATGTGCACATTTAATCAAGTGGTCCAAATTACAGCTGCTGTGCTGGACCGGGTATCTTTGCCAGGGAGAATGAACACAGCCCTCCCTACGTGATATGTGGCCATTGCCCTGGCAAATGCAGTCTTTCTGTCCTTTATGGAAAGGAGAGTCAGAAGTGGGTCTCATTTACTCAGGATGGCCAAGACACACATTTAATCTGGCCCCGGGGATATGTTAGCCCATCTTGTCCTCTGCCATTACATTAACTGCAAGGACCTAGACCATCTGGACATAGAACATTATGTTGGCCCACTCTTTGACAGCAACATGCTAATCAGATTGGAAGAGGAAGAAGTGACAAGGATATTGGAAGATGTCCTCCTGAGGGTGGGAGGGAAACTCTTCAAAGATTCAGGCACCTGTTACATGAGTCAAGTCTTTAGGGGGTCTAGTGGCCTGGGGTATGTCAGGATACCCACTTGAAAATAAACTATTGGAACTTACATCTCTTCCTGCTAAGAAAGAGGCACAATGCCAGTTAGGCATGTTTGGACTCAGCAGACAGCATATGGGAATAACGTTCCAAGCTATAAACGTGAAGCAGTGTCAGCTTTGAGTGGGGAGCAGAAAAGAAAAGCACTCTGCAGCAGGTCCAGACTGTGGTGTGAGACCCTCTGTCACTTGAAACGTACGATCCAACAAACGCTATGGAGCTTGAGGTATCTGTGGTAAGAAAAGACCACTTGTGGCATTTACACAAACCTCAATAGGAAAATCACAATGGAGCCCACTAAGGCTTCGGAGTAAGGTAAGGGCATCTACAACAAAGTATGCTCCATTCATAAAGCAGTGCCTGCCGTGCTGCTGGGTCACAGTGGACAAGAAGTTCAATGTCTCAAGACATCAAGTGACCAATTATGAGCTGTCTGACCCACCAAATCATCAGGCTAGGTGATCTAAGCAGCCATTCATTGTAAGATGGAAGTGGTACATCTAAGATCAGGTACAGGCAGGGCCAGAGTGCAAGTCTGCTTCATGAACAAAGGGTCCAAGCTTCCATGTCACCTGTCACTGTTGTATGGCTGCCTATTCCTCTGTTCACATGTATGGCCACATGGCAGAGGGTTCTTTGTTACTGGCCCATGAGGATGAAAGAGGCTAAGCTTGGTCCATGGATGGATTGGCTCAGTACGTGGGTATAAGATGAAAATGGACTTTTGTCCCATGATAGCCCATTCAGGGGTGACCCCGAAAGACAACATTGAGAGGAAGTCTTGTCAATAGGCAGAGCTCCAGGTAGTAAAGCTGATCATCCAGTCTGTGGAAAAAGAAGTAGCCCGAGGTGACTATACAAGAGTTTATAAGCGTTAACAAATGGCCTTGATGCCTGGTCAGCAGCTTGAAATTAGCCTGAAAAAGACAAGGTGACCCCATATGGGGACATTTGGGATAGAGGTCTGTGGATGGACATAGGGGAATGGACACACAGTATATTTTGTTTTTGAATGTCAACACCACCAGAGAGCATCTACTACAGAAGTGACACTAATCAACCAAGGGGAAATAATGACTTGGCCAGCTAACATCAGCAGCCTCTGTCATCAGCCTCCCCAGCTCTGCTACCATGCGTGCACAAGTGGGGATGCCATGGTGGCAGGATGAAGGCCATGGATAGGGCCCAAAAGCCTGAGCTGATGTTCATCAAAACTGTCCTGGATAATGCCACTGCTGAATGTCAAGCCTGCTAGCCAGAAGCACCATGCACTAAGAAGACCAACCTGCCACTAGGTGACAAGTTGATGACACTGGATCCCTTCCACCTTGGATAAGGCACTGATTCATCCTGATCGGGATAACCCAGCCAAGGGCTTGCCTCTCCTTACCTCAAGACCTCAGCAAGAACTGTCATCTGAGGGATATCAGAACTCAGATCCACCGACATAGCATCCTATGTAGCACCACCATGGATCCATGACTTTATAACAAAAGAAATACAGCAGTAAGCATGCAACCATGGGATCAACTGGTCCCATTGCATACCTCACTACACAGAAGAGTTGGCCTAATAGAGCAGTGAAATTGCCTCTTAAAGATTTAGCTGAGGCTTCAGCTTACAATGGAAACTATGCAAAGGTAGACTATCATTACTGAGTATGCAGCGCACACCATAAATCAACCATCACCATATGGTGTTGGGTCCCCAGTGGGTAGAAAAATTAGTCTGGGAACCAAAGTGTGAATACCAAAATGGCATTGCTTACCATCATTTCCACTGACCCACATTAGAAAGTCATGCTTCCTACAGAAAAATTGAGGCTCTGCAGAATGAGAGATCCTGGTTTCCAGTGAAGGCTCCTTTCCACCTGGAATTCAGCAAGAATCCCATTGAACCTTAAGTTCTGCTTGTCACCCAGCCACTGCTCTTCTGCCAAGACACCAATGAACAACATTTTGGTGGGGGAAAGTGACCCTGTTGCACAGTGGAGATGGCGAAGCATGTTTTCCAGCACTCAAGTGATCCACTGGGGCAGTTTCAGTTACTCTGTTGATCAGCTTTGATGGGAAAAAAAATGAATAGGTAGACAGCAGTCACAGATTAAGAAGGTCATGGTAGCAAAGGCCTCACACCACTCTGGGATAAGGGTCTGGGTTACCCATCCAATTCAGTAGAAGTTCTATCGAGGATGAAGGGAACCTACAATATGTGGTGTAGGAGGGAATAATGAGTATCAGTAACTTGCCTCTGACCCGCCACGGAAGCATGATGTAGATCATCCTACTAAACCTTCTTTTTCAAGTTCCTCCAGAAGACCAGACCAGCCAGAATCTTGGAAAAGCTGTACCCAGATGGGACAAACTGAGTATATGGACCGAGCAACTCAGAGTAATGCAAGGGGTGGACTGTAGTGGACACTGTGATGGTCAAAGCCAAGCTTCCGAGAGTGTACAGCCAGGTCCCTCCATGGGAATTTCCATCATCCACTGGGAGCCACCTGGCCCATGTTTATGCTCCAGTTCTAGGGGCTAGGGGGGAGCCGACAACCACTGACTGATAGGGAGATAGAAAGGCCTGAACGCCTTGTGTCAATTTGGAAAAATTCCAAAGGGTCTTCCCAGGTCCAGAGCCCCCTGTAGAACCTTGTTTTCAAGTGTGTGGTGGGTTAGTTTCTCCCTCTACCCAGTCCTGCTCAGCAATCTTTCTTGTAGGTCTATCTCTTGAGAATCCTCCCCAGTAAAACTTGTGCTAGGAAGCTCTCATCACATAATCTGTTTCCAGGAAACCCAACCAAAGGTGAACTTTGTTAGCTTTATGGCAAATCTGGTTCAGCTCATGGAATCTCCCCTTCTATTTCTTTTTTCCTGATGTCTCCCTTCTTTCTCTCGTCCACATTATCATCAGCCTGGAAGTGGCCTTTGTGGGAGTGGTTGAATATCAGGAACTTCTTGATGGGGTGAGCACAGAGCCACCTTCCCTAGTAAACCACAAAAATCATAAAGCAAAAATGTCTGTAACTATAAAACTACCATTAGCACATGAATAATGTAAGTGAAATATAAAAATGATGGCTCTATTTCTTTTACCAATTTTTCATCAAGAAAGCAGAGAAAACAAAAAACTATGAGCATTTGTTACTCTTGAATATGACATTTAAAACTAACCTCTGTCTTTTTGTTTCCATATGGCACCTCTCTCCTCCTCTATTTCATTGACCCCCCCATCTCTCCCATCTACCCTCATTCATAATTTCAGGGAGACACTTGACAGGGGTGTAAAGAAAACCACTGGGTTCTGTCGTGCAATAGTGTTGAAGAACCAGAAATAAGGATGGTCCCAGTAAAAAATGTTTTACTTTTCACATTTATTTTGTTGCCTGTTTGCTTTTAGAGTCCACATATTATAGCGGTTAAGAGCAAGGACTCTATCAACAATAGTTTTGCTGCCCCTGGGTGGTTCGGTCAGTTAAGCATTCAACTCTTGGTTTTGGCTCAAGTAATGATCTCACAGTTTCATGAGTTCAAGCCCCACACTGGGCTCCATGCTGACATTGTGGAGCCTGGTTGGGATTCTCTGTCTCCTTCTCTCTCTGGCCCTCACCCAGTCATGCTGTCTCTGTCTTTCTCTCTCTCTCTCTCTCTCTCACACACACACACACACACACACTAATTTGTTTCAAATCCTAACTTATTAGCTGTGTAATACTGAATGGGCAATTTACCTCTCTGTTCCTCACTTTTCCTGGCCTCAAAATGTGTGCTGATAATAGTATCTACAACATAGTATTATTGTAGTATAAATGTGAATTTAAGGACTTTACCTTGGGATAGTGCTTAGAATACGATCAGATCCACTGTGATCTTGTCACCAACTTTTTGCTATTGTTATAAAACAGAACGGTTCTTTTTTCCATGATTATATTTCATGTCAATATTGACAAAGCAAAGAACATGTAGTGTGTGTGTGTGTGTTCATGCGTGCGTGTGTGCGTGTGTGTGTGCGTGTGTGTGTGTGTCTTGATAAAGTTGGACCATTCTCCTGCTCTGCTTTAGGCTGGGAGAAATCACACAGCCTCAAGACCACGGAGAGTAATACTAATTGGTCTCCTATCCCCTAATACTAGTGTTAGATAAAACCTCTGGAGGTGTGTGAATTTTTTTTACTCCTCAGGGCACTGGGCAGCCGTGACCCTGGGTGGACATTCACATTCATTCACACGGCATCGTACACACTTAGAGTATTGTGTGGAGGGAAATAGCTCAGGATTGTGTCTACTGTGGTCAAATTGTATCGTCCAGCAATCTCTATCTTACACGCTCACTGCAGTGTGACATTGCCACTCCACCATCAAGACTGAGTTTTATTTTTCACCAGTCCCTCAAATCTGGGCAGGGCCTGAGACTGCTGGGGCCAATAGAATATAGTATCATTTCTGGACATGGCCCCTAGCTGGCCTTAACATTCCACTTCCTGTCCTTTAAACACCGCTTGGAGGACAGCCAACCTCACTGTAAGAAGTCCCAGGAACTGCAGTGCTGGGAGAAGTCTGAGTCACATGGAAAAGCCACTTACAGGTGCTCTGGTCAACTCTCCCGGCCAAACTCACAGCCAGCCATATGAGTGAGCCATCAATGGCATCCAGCCCAGTCAAAGCTTCGGATCAATCAAATTGCAGCTGACATGTGGTCTGCAGCCACAGGAGAGGCCCCAGGTGGAGTCTCTCACTTGAGGGAGAACCAGAGAGGGAGGAAGATGGGGCAAGGACCAGGGAGAGGGTCCTGACTGCCCTCCCCACAGACAACAATGACTAATTCTGGAAAAAATGTGGTTTAAAAAAAAATAACTATTGGGAGGCACTAGAGAGAAACCAGGAGAAACCAGGAGCAGGCAGATATTGGAAAGGATTCAACCTTTTAAATTTTTTTTAATGTTTTATTTATTTCTAGGAGAGAGAGAGAGACAGTGTGAGCAGAGGAGGGTCAGAGAGAGAGGGAGTCACAGACTGAAACAGGCTCCAGTCTCTGAGCTGGCAGTCAGCACAGAGCCCGACGCGGGGCTCGAACCCACGAACCGCGAGATCATGACCTAAGCGAAAGTCGGACCCTTAACCGACTAAGCCACCCAGGCACCCCAGGATTCAACTTTTTAAAGATGAGAACTCACTGTATGGGACCTCAGTTTACATGGCTTTCCCCCTAGAGACACCTCCCTGCCTGTGCAGCAAGAGACAGCTAGAACTCAAGCAGAAAACCATAGTCATTTGAGGTGTCAGACGCCAGAGTTGGGGGCTTCCAGAGCAGCTAGAAATTGAGAGAAGAAATCCGAATACAGAGGGAGCTCCAGAAAGAAAGGACCTAGGTCTATATATTACTTCACCTGAATCTTCACTGTGCTGAAAGAAAAAAAAGG
Source organism: Hyaena hyaena (assembly GCF_003009895.1). Lineage (NCBI taxonomy): Eukaryota > Metazoa > Chordata > Mammalia > Carnivora > Hyaenidae > Hyaena > Hyaena hyaena. Next base: position 8,041,041 of record NW_024080641.1, on the reverse strand, counting down.
ATCTCAACACAGAATTCTATATCCACTGAAAATACCCAGGAAAACTGAAGGCAAAATAAGATAACTTCTCATTCCTGTCATTCAGCAAGAAAGGAGAAAGGAAAAGGAGATGGGCATTGCCATCTCCTGTAAAGGAACGACTCACAAGGTGCTCAGATCACTTTCACTCATGCGTATTGGGCAATACCGGCCGCTGTAGTTGCAGGGAAGGCTGGGAAATGTTGTCTTTAGTAGGGCGCTCTTGAATCCACTTAAAACTTAGTTTCTCTCAGTAAAGGAAGAAAGAGAATAAGTATAGATACAGCTAGCTGGGATCTTTGCCTCTTCTGGGTTTGTTTGGTTGGGTTTTTTTTTTTTTTGTCAGTTATGTGATTGTATGATGGCTCGATCTGTGGCAGCCATTTTGTGATCATGAGGAGAGACAGTGCTGATACACTGAGGAAGGAGGAGTCGCTGGGTGGAGTCTAGAACCACTATGACGTCATGCCTTCTAGACCAGCACTGTTCAATATGAGTATTATGTGAGCCACATATGTCATTTTAAATTTCCTAGTAGCCACATTTAAAAAGTAAAAAGAAATACTCAAAATAAATGAAATAATATGTGACCGATATATATGAAAGAAGAAGAATGCATCTAAACTATAATTTCAACAGATGATCAGTGTAAAAAAATGGTTTTAAGTTTATTTATTTAAGAGACTGCACATGAGTGGGGGAGGGGCAGAGAGAGAAGGCAAAAGAGAATCCCAAGCAGGCTCCTTGCTGTCAGCACAGCACCTGATGAGGGGCTCAATCTCATGAACAGTGAAGTCACAACCTGAGCCGAAATCAAGAGTCGGTTGCTTAGCTGACTGAGCTCCCCAGGCGCCCCCCAGTGTAAAAGTTACTAATAAAATGTTAGCCTTTTACAGTAAACAAAAATTCTGTATATACATGCATCTATTCCCTAGCTCTGTCCTCAGAAAGGGTAGAAGCAATGGTATTCCTGAAGTAATCAACCCACCTAGATCCCAGATCTCAATCTCCAAACACTGTTCTCCACTGAAAATAACCACATCTCTTCGGAGAAATGGCTCTTTACAGAACTGGAGCGGTGGGGGGTGGGGGGGTGGAGGGGAGGGGGGAAGGATTACTAAAAATTTTACTCCAGAAAGCAAGGCGGTGCTCAAAGAATGATGGGAACACACAAACGCCCACAGGCACCCTCTTGAATCCCATTGACCTAATCCAGGACAACTGAAATACCAAAATAAATGATAGCAAAGGATTACAAGCCACCGAATAAAATAAGGAGTCATGAGTCCGTGTTGACAGAAGTCAGTCGGCAAATTCATAAATGACAGAGAAGAGAAAAGCTCTTTCTGACAGTAGAATGCCAGCTGATACGTGTAGAAAGAGAATCACTGCTTGTCCTAATAGTGGCCGGCAAACAGCATCAATGGATACCAACACGAATGGGTCAGAGATGGAGAAGGAATAAGAAGGAATACGTACTTACCTAGTCTCAAAATCTCCCCACTTACTCCCTTGTTACAAAGAGAAAAAGAGTAACTTTAGGTGGGAAACTTGGCAAGTCTCCATGTGGAAAAAACATTTTTTTTTTAAATAAAAATCCCTCGGGGCGCCTGGGTGGCTTAGTCGATTAAGCGTCCGACTTTCACTTAGGTCATGATCTCGCGGTTCGTGGGTTCGAGCCCCGCGTCGGGCTCTGTGCTGACTGCCAGCTCAGAGCCTGGAGTCTGTTTCAGAGTCTGTGACTCCCTCTCTCTCTGACCCTCCCCTGTTCACGCTGTCTCTCTCTCTCTCTCCAAGAAATAAACATTAAAATAAAATAAAATAAAATAAAAATCCCTCAATTTCTGCAGGATATTCTGTAGTTGGAGCACAGGTCAACTTATACCAGCTACATTTCAAGTGCAACATAGCTTCACATGCGGCCTGCTATTCCAGACTTTCTCATTCAATACGATGAAAGATCTTATTATTTTTTTATTATTTTAGAGAGAGAGCACCCAAGAGAGGAAGAGAGACAGATGGAGAGAAAGAGAGCCTTAAGATTAAAAATCTTAATCTTGGGGCACCTGGGGGGTTTAGTTTGGTGAAGCATCCGACTTCAGCTCAGGTCATGACCTCACGGTTCGTAGGTTCAAGCCCTGCATCGGGCTCTGTGCTGACAGCTCCGAACCTGGAGCTGCTTCAGATTCTGTCTCCCTCTCTCTCTGCCCCTCTCCCACTTGCACTCTCTCTCTCTCTTTTTTAATTTGTAAATGTTTTATTTATTTCTGAGAAAGAGAGAGAGACAGTACGAGCAGAGGAGGGTCAGAGAGAGAGGAAGATACAGAATCTGAAGCAGGCTCCAGGTTCTGAGCTAGCTGCCAGCACAGAGCCCCATGTGCGGCCCAAACCCACAAACCGTGAGATCATGACCTGAGCTGAAGTCGGACACTTAACCAACCGAGCCACCCAGGCACTCTGTCCCTCTTTCAAAAATAAATAAAAATTAATATAAACACAATCTTAATCTTAAGAGATAGAATCTTAATCTCTTGAGAGAGAATCTTAAAGGAATCTTAAATTCCTCATCAGAGTGAAGTCATATGGATTAGGAGGAACTTAACGGAAAACCATGGGGGAGAAGAAGGGGGGAAATGGTGGGGGAGAGGGAGGGAGGCAAACCATGAGAGACTCTCGAATGAGAACAAACTGAGGACTGATAGGTGTGGGGAGGAGGGGGGAGATGGGCGTGGAGGAGGGCACTTGTGGGGATGAGCACTGGGTGTTATATGGAAACCAACTTAACAATAAACTATTTGTAAAAAAAAAAAAAAAGAGTGAAGTCGTATGATATTTGTCTTTCTCTGACTAATTTCATTTAGCATGATACCCTCTAGTTCCATCCACATAGTTGAAAAAAACATTTTTTTAATCAAAAAAATATTTTTAATGTTTTATTTATTTCTAGGAGAGAGAGACAGCGTGAGCGGGGGCAGGGGGAGAGGTCAAAGAGAGGGAGTCACAGACTGAAACAGGCTCCAGGCTCTGAGCTGGCAGTCAGCACAGAGCCCGACGCGGGGCTCGAACCCACGAACCGCAAGATCATGACCTAAGCGAAAGTCGGACGCTCAACCGACTAAGCCACCCAGGCGCCCCAATTGCACGATTTTTATAAAAAGTAGAAAAATAAACATTTTATCAGGTCCAAGTTTGAGAATTCACGCACATGAATTCATAAATAATGATTTGGTGGCAATAAATTAGGAAACTGGTTGATGCATAAATAATATCTAAGATGGGACAGGGTGCCGGTGGGTGTCAGGGGTCACACGCACAGGTCTCCACCGGCGACACATTTCAGGTCCCTGGTAAGGAGGCGGAAGAGGTTGAACATGACAGAGGTTTCCAGGCAGCCAAGCGACTCCTGAGGGGGAGGGGGGGAGGGAGGGGTCAGTGGCTGCCTATCATCTGGGCACCCAGCTGTGCTCACACATGCACGGGTCACTCACTTTCTTCGGGGCCTCGTGGAGACGGTGCAGCCAGTGGTGGAGGCGGCCCCGGGGCCGGGAGCCTGCACTGGGCTGAGCCGAGACCTGGGGGCAGAGGACAGTGTGTGAGTCAGGGCCTGAGACGAAGGGGGACATTTGGGTGGTGGGAGCGGGTGGTGGGAGCGAAGACCACAGCCTGGGTGCCCCGAGCACTCACACAGGCCTGGAGCTCGGAGTGGATGTGGCGCAGTGTGTGAAGGGGCTGGTCCAGGATGTCCCCCCGGGACGCGTCAGCCATGCTCCCCAAGACCTTCAGCGTCAGGGCCAGCTCAGCCTCCAAGGCCACCGGACGCTCCCACACCTGGGGACCGGAGACAGCGGCAAGTGAGAGAGAGCAGGTTGGGAGGGCGAGGAGAGAGAGACGGTGAGAAGAGGGGGAAGGGGCCAGGTGAGGGCGGGGGTGGGCCTGACTGTCCCCTCACCTGCAGCTGCTGCAAGTCCCAGGTCCTGGGGAAGAGGCGGAGGCAGCAGGTCCAGGCCTTCAAGGAGAGTGACACTTCCTGGAGAGCAGAGGCAGAGATCAGCCCCCGGCAGGAGGGACGGAGGGGAGAGCACCCCAGTAGCACTGGATAATGCTAACAGCAAGAGGTGAACTTGCAAAAGGAGAGAGGAGCTTCTCCAGGGCAGGAGAAGGGGAGTCTGCCCACTGCAGGGCTTGGGGAGGGGGGTTAGCCCAGTGAGAGAAGGGTGCAGGTCCCCCGCTGGGGCAGTGCGGGGAGGTAACCCACAGAGAGAGGGGTGGAGGTTAGCCCGCAGCAGGTGGGGCAGTGGGGAGACTCACAAAAGTGTCCTTGGCCTTCTTGAAGGCCTGCAGCTCTTGAGGGGACAGAGACTTGAACTGGGCCAGGTTGCAGCCCCCAGCATCCGGGAGGTGCCTCAGGGGCTGCGGGCCTGCGGCTGCTCCTGTCCCAGTCACGACCACAGCAATGAGCGCCAGCGCGCGTGCCACAGCTGGATCTGTGTTCCGGAAGGACAGAAAGGTGGGGGCTCAGCCAGTATCAAAGGGCTCTGGGGAGGTGCGGGCTGTGGACGGTGCTGTGGGGCTCACCCGGCTTCATTCCTGGAATCTGGTCTTCCTCAGCAGCTGGGGGACTCCAAATGTCAAAGAGGCAGTCACCCGGGGGTCCTCACTCAGTCCTGTTTGGTACCCTCTCCCGGATCCCAGCTGACTGCTCTGTGGCAAGTGGGGACTTGCAGCTTCTGTCTGAGATGTGATTCCTGCCTGAGTCCCATGGTGCAGCTTTTAACCTGGACAGACTGGCAATTCCGGCTGATGTGGGAAAAGGGAAAAACTTTCGCCGCCAGGGGAGGCCCCCGGGCTGGGGAAGCCCGGAGCCAGCTGAGCACCTGGAGCGAAAGAGAAACTGGACTCTGATTCAGTGTGTGTCTACGCGAAGGTGAGTTCCGAAGGTGAATCCTCAGCGCTGGGGCAGCTCCGGCCCCCCCCCCCGGGAGGGGTCACGGTCCCTGAGGGGGCTGGCTTCAGGACTGGGGTGGGAGGGGACGGAGAGACTCGCCTTTCTACAGGACTCCTTACTATAAGGAAGGGAGTGGAAAGGCACCCTTAGGGAGTGGTGCCACAGAGAACTTGAAACTTGCCGGAGGGAGGCCGTTTAGGGACAGGGAGAGGCTGGCTGGTGCAGGCCCAGAGAGCTAAGCACCCAAGAACTGAGAGGACATTAACTCGTCCCCACCTGTCCTCACCTGCTGTTGACTGATAGAAGAGCTTGTGCGAACATCTTCCCTTGTCCAGGCACAGAAAGACCCAGGAATCTGACGCTCTGCTAAGGAATGGGATGCGCCCAAGGACTTCAAGGCAACCAGCTGGTCACCAGTTGTGACAAATGCCTTCATCTATTCACCGAGTACTTATTCAGCCCCCATTTTGTCAGGCACTGATCAAGGCGCCAGGCATCGATCACTGAAAACAAACAAACATGAAACAATCCTTCATAGAGCTTATTGCTAGAGAGGAGTAATGGACAGTGTCCAGGGGTGGGGGGTGGGGAGCGTGTGGTGTGTATTATGACAGGTAACAGAAAATGGGGGAAATGAATGCAGAGATGAGAGCAGAGTGCGGGATAAATGAGATGGCCTGAGAAAGTGACAGCGAGCACAAGCCTAAAGGAAGGGAGGGAGGGAGCTATGTGAAGATCTGAGGGAGGAGCCTTCTGGGGAAAGGCAGCAGTCAGTGCAAATGGGAAACAGAGACAACTCCCCCCACCCCGCTTTTGCTGACCACTTATATATCTCACCAGGGCACAGAAGCTTTGCCACAATGCAGTATTGAACACCCATGGTGACACCAAGTGCACATTGTACTTCGCCTACATTGTAAATAAATGGTAACCCGCAGGGACTCAGAGAGGTTAGGAGACCTGCCCAAGGTCACACAGCAAATAAGTGATGAGGGCAGGAATTTAATGAACTTTGACACCCGGACAGTAACCACTGCAGTCTCTGGCCTTTGTGCAGCTAGATCTTCTGGACCTGGAAGTGATAATTTTTTGGAGAGAAAGTGTTGGGTCCTTTTTGACCCTTGATCCCCACCCTCACCCTGTCCTTCCCTCATTCATGATTCCAGAAAAAACGTAGACAGAAGTCCTCGGTCAGGAACATCTTTGAGCTCTGATACAGAAACATGTTTCAAAACCAAGAGCAGGGATGTACCCCAGTCACCTACCAGGGCATTGGTCAATTTCTGTCCATTGCAAGGGTCTTAATTCTGAAAATGGGTAGATCGTCTCAAAATTCCTAAGCTTCATACTTGTTTTTCTTAGAAGGGAAGTTCAGCGTGGGTGACTAAGAGCATAGGTTTGGAAACTAAAGGGTCTGGGGTTCAGACCTGGCTCTGCCTCTCACTAGCTATGTGACCTTGAGAATGAGGAACGCAGTTAGCAACCGAAATTGCCAGCCCACAAATCTAGACAAGTTTAAAAAGCACAATTGTGTGTGTACTTCCCTGTGTGTGGTTTTTTAAATGGAGACCATTTATTAAGACCACACTATGACCTCACCTGAAAGCTTTATAAACACTATTTCAATATACATTACTCATTTGTAAGGACAGCATCATAATATCATTGCATAGATGAGAAAACCGAGGCTCAGAGAGAAGCAATTTGCCCAGAGTTAAGCCATCATTAAATGGCAAGGTCAGAACTGAAGTTCAAGTGGCCTGATTTCCCTGGCTCAGCGTTTCTTTTACTGGACAGTGCACCCCAAAAACAGTCACAGGGGAACAACCAATGCAAATGCAATAATATTTAATAACTGACCATAAATTAACACCAGCAGACAGAATAGCAGATATACACAAGAAGTTTGCAAATACAAAACATACATAAGTAACAGAAATTAAAAACAAAACAAAACAAAACTACAATAATTTAAGGGCTTTCGGCCTTTCCACTAGTAAATCCCTCAGGGAATGAATGCAGCCTCCCCATTGGGGAGATTCAAGAGTCACATATTCAGATAATTACAAAGTGGGAGTTGAAGGTTGTAATCAGGGGCTGGGACCTCTCCCCAGAGAGGGCCTCTGGGCTTCTGGGAACCACAGAAGTAGAACCTGGTATATGGTAGGTGGGAGTCAAGGCGGACTCTGGACTCAAGTCCCTTCCTGTCACACCAGGTGCCTGGAAGATCATGTGTCCCACAGAAATATCGCTGCATCTCAGGGAACTCGTTCTGGCCTTGGGGAAAGTGTCCGCACCCCTTGCACCCAGTCGAGGTCCAGCCAACCGAGGCTGAGAATCTCCAGAGCCTCCGCGCCCACTGGCTGAGACACCGCTGCCGCCAGGGACCCTCAGAGGGCAGGGCCCGCGGCCTCCCGCCTGCAGAGCTTCGGCTTCGGGTCCCAGGCCGAGCCACGGCCGCATCACAGACAAGGCCCCGAGTCCGCCACCAGCCTCAGGTCCCACGTGAGCAGGCGCAGCAGGTTGAAGATGACGCTGGCTTCGTGGCACCCAGGCGAGACCTGGAACCCGGGAAGGAGGCGGAGCCGGGCTGAGCCACGAATTCCCTTTGGGACACACTCCCCTCCGTGTGCGCAGCGCCCCGAGCCTGAACTCCCATCGCGTCTCAGCCCCGCTCCTTCTCCCCCCTCCCCCCGCCCCTGCAGACTGACAGCTTCACGCGCCGCTGCACTCACAGCTCTGCGTGTCTGGGGACGCCTCCGCGGGGGCCGGAGGGACTTCCTCCAGGAGACCTGCTGCACCAGCCGGAGCTGCAAGGGGAACAGGAGGGACATGGAGACCACGAAGAGCCCAGTGTCGCTGGGACTCTGCCCGTGAGTGACTCCCACCACAGACCAAAGCCCGGATGGGGGGACACCGAGACGACGCGGATCGTGTCTGGGCCGGCTTTTCGGTTCGGGGGACAGATTGGCCAAGCGGGTGGGCCTCGCCTGGAGGTTCGGGGGTGCAGAGCGAGCCCGGGGGCACCGGGGGCGCGGGCGGTACTCACGCAGGCCCCCACGTCCCGCCGCGCGGCCGCCAGCAGCTCCAGGGTCGGGCCGGTGCCGGGTAACTTCCGGGAGCCGGCGGAGTTAGGCCGCCCTCAGGGCCCGCGCTGCCCCCCCGACGGCTCGCCCGCCTCACCCAGGGCCGCGGAGGATCCCTCCTTGGGCGGAAGGAGCAGTTGTGCGGCCTCCAGCTCAGGGTCTCCTCCTCCTGCGGGACAAGGGTCGGGGTGAGACTGAGCCTCCTCGCTGCGCTCCGGAAGCGCTGGGAAGGCGGGGATTCCTACGCGTGGGACGCTCCCTGCCGGGACGGTTGTGCGGACTGTGCACAGAACCCCGGAGCTCTCGGAAGGCGTGAACGGTGGCTTGAAGGCACTCCGCAGCCACCTTGCGGAGCCCTGCACCCCGACGTGGAACCGACTCGGCCTGGAGGGGGCGGCACAGAGGCCGTGCGTGTGCTGACCCCAGGGGCGACCTGAAAGTTTCCGTGGTCAGAAGTCTGCCCTAAGGCTCAAAGCGCGCCTGCTGGGCGCTGGAAACCAGGGGCCCTCGGGGCAGGATGGAGAGGTCTGGGCGTCACTCACGTAGCGGTCTCTCAGCGCCTTGACCGCCGCCAGCACCCTGGGGTCCAGCGAGCGGTAGTGTGACAGCAGGCAGCGCCGGGGTGTCGCCGCGCCAGGGTCCGCCGCCTCGCTCACCGTCACCAAGACCCACAGCCCCGCGACCACCGTGGCTGCGCCCCTCGGCCCCATCTCTGGTTCTGCGCAAGGCGAGGGACCCAGAGTCCAAGCCCCTGCCTCTGCTTGGCCTCGCGCAGGTACTGATGCTCAGAGCGCGGGCCGGAGAGACGGACCAGCCCGGAGCCCTCTCGTGTGCCCTCGGCCCGTCTCTGCCCGCCGCTCACCTGCAGGGTGCGCACCCTCGGTGCCCCCTCGTGCTGCTGCGGCGCCCGCCTTCCTGCGTCCCCAGGCTGGAGCCCACCTTGGACAGCGGCGCCTGCAGGGTCCATGGGGCTTTTATGTGCGGGGCTGAGAGATGGTGAGCAACCGGACTTCCCCACCTCTCCCCGGCTAAGCTTTCCGAACGTCAGCGCCGGGGCGCCTGCCCGGGGCTGAGGACTTTACCCGCTTGCGGGACGCTGCCAGCCGCGGCGCGGCTCCAAGCCTCTGTCCTGAGCCAACCGCTTGTGGGCTGTTTTCTGGACAGCTGTTTGTCTCGCCCGCCTGCGTTGGTCATTCTTCTGCACTCTAGGAAGGAACTGGAAACACAGCTTTTCCTTCCTTTCCCAGTGGCAGGTGTCGCCACACCAGTGCCTGCCGCAGGGAGCTCGTGCTGGGGGCTTCTCGTGCCCTGTGGGCAGTGGATTTTGTGCTTCACATTCTTGTGTTCCTCTGTTTCTGTTTTCTTTTTTTCCAAGAAGCATCATGGTTTTTTAAAAGTTTTTAAAAATTTTATTTATTTTGAGAGTGGTAGAGAGGGCAGGGAGAGAGAGAGAGAGACAGAGAGACAGAGAGAGAATCCCAAGCAGGCTCTGAGCTGTCAGCGCACAGCCCCACGTAGGGCTGCAGTAGACAGACCTGAGATCATGACCTGAGCGGAAATCAAAGTTGATGCTTAACTGCTGAGCCACCCAGGTACCCCTTGTCTTTCCCTGTTTATCTTTCTTTCTTGTCCTGAATATTCCCTCTGGGTTCTCTCGGGTTTTCCTCATCCAGGTCTTTGACAAACTGTGGCTTCCTTGGTCTGTTATTAAATGATATGTGTTCCTTTGCCAATAATAAATGTGAGTTGCTGTTGAAAAATGGAATTACAGGAGCACCTGGGTGGCTCAGTCGGTTAAGCTGACTTCGGCTCAGGTCATGATCTCGCAGTTTATGAGTTCAAGCCCTGCGTTGGGCTCTGTGCTGACAGCTCAGAGCCTGGAGCCTGCTTCGGATTCTGTGTCTTCCTCTCTCTCTGCCCCTTCCTGGCTGGCGCTCTGTCTCTCTCAAAAATAAAATAAACACTTAAAAAATTTTTTTTAAATACTGGAAGAAAAGTAGAATTACATACATGTGTTTTTCAGTCATTGTTAATAATCACGGCTATTTTGTACTAAACCTTCCCCTGTGCTGGGCCCCACTTAAAGCTCTTCTCTTGTATTTAGTGTTTTATTCTCCCCAGCAGCATTACCACACAGGTCCTCTTATTAGCTGACATTTTATTGGGGAGGAAGCTGAGGTACAGAGAGAATGAGTCCTGCCTGCGCTCCCACAGCTTGGAGATGTGGCTTTGGGACACCCGGTGTTATTATCCGTGCTGCTCTCACATCTGTATAGACTGATCTGTGTACAGAATAGCTTAGGTATGCTTTGGCCAAGTTCAGTCAAGCTTCCTCCATGGGACCACCTCTAATTTATTATAATTAAGTCCATTAATAAATATTGATAATTACAGGCAAGTTGTGACTTTTTCAAATGTAGGTCTTCCTCAGCATTAATGAGAATATTATTTTGCATTTTCAGCATATATTTTCTTATTCAAAGGCATAAAGCTTTTAAGAAACATCAAAATGGTTGATATGTAAGAACTCTGGGCAGTTATCGTCTGACTCTTGATTTCAGCAAAGGTCGTGATCTCAAGTTCATGGAATCAAACCTCCCCCTTCCCCCACCCCAATTAGCTCAGGGCCTGCTGCTTGGGATTCTTGGGATTCTCTCTCTCTCTCTCTGCCTCTCCCCACTCCCACATGTATATGCATGGGCACGCACACACACACTCTTTCTCTTAAATAAATAAACATTTTTAAAAAACCAACAAGGAATGTAAGAACTCCAAAAAATCATGAGAGAAATTCTATGGAAATGTTAGAAAAGATCCCCCAAGGGGTGCCTGGGTGGCTTAGTCGGTTAAGCGTCCGACTTTCGCTTAGGTCATGATCTCGCGGTTCGTGGGTTCGAGCCCCACGTCGGGCTCTGTGCTGACAGCCAGCTCAGAGCCTGGAGCCTGTTTCAGTCTGTGACTCCCTCTCTCTCTGACCCTCCCCTGCTTACGCTGTCTCTCTCTCTCTCCTAGAAATAAAAAAAAAAAAGAAAGGATCCCCCAAGGGGCGCCTGGGTGGCTTAGTCAGTTGAGCGTCCGACTTTCGCTTAGGTCATGATCTCGCGGTTCGTGGGTTCGAGCCCCACGTCGGGCTCTGTGCTGACTGCCAGCTCAGAGCCTGGAGCCTATTTCAGAGTCTGTGTCTCCCTCTCTCTCTGACCCTTCCCTGTTCACGCTCTCTCTCTCTCTCTCTCCTAGAAATAAACAAAAATATTAAAAAAAAAAAAAAAGGATCCCCCAAAGGTTTCATGCAGTCCTTTCCAAGCTTTCATTACCTCTCCCTACCCATCCCCACATCCCCCATTTCAATAGGAGGTTCAGATCGTTTTGGGAAGGTGACTTGGCCCCCCACCCCCATCACTGGGATGGGATATGTGACCTGGCTACAGCCATTTACCACAGTAGGATCCCTGGCTCCAGCGATCCGATCAGGTTTGTTGTGGACATGTGAGTGCAATCAATCAGACATCTTGGGCAAAGAGGCTGTCTTCTACCTCTACTGAAGAAGGAGGGAGAGTAAAAACAAGGGAGTTCTTACCACCCATCCTGGAATGCGTAAGGGTGAACAGTTTCCCCACCCGTGGAAGGGAAACCCGAAAGATGAAGCCAACGAAACTGGGAGGTTCGTGTTGTCCTACGGGATCAAACCTTACCTGAAGCCTCACCTTAACTCCCGAGTTCTGGTTTTATAAGTCCATAAACTGTCCATCGTCCAAGCCGGCTAGAGTTGGGTTTCTGGTTATTTGCCACCAACGGTGTCCTTAACTAATATATACTGTGGGGCTGAAGAGCAACCACCTGTCTTCAAAGACCAAAGAAGTACAAGTAAGATTGGTAACTGCAGGAGGGGTGGAGCACTCGGGGTTGGACCCAAGGAAGCAGCAGACACAGGCTCTGGACAGTCCAGAATCCAGCTATGAGCACCACAGTGCAGGCCATTGAGCTCAAGTTACGTGCAGTAGAAAATTACATTTAGTACTCTTGCACATTTATCCCCTCAAAATTTCTATGTTGAAATCCTCATCAACAAAGATGATGGTATTGGTTGGTGGCACCTTTGGGAGGTAATTAAGTCATGAATGGGGTCAGTCCTCTTGTGAGAGAGACCCCACAGAGCTCCCATGCTCCCTTCCCCCATGTGAGAACTTTGCCTCCCAGAAGACGGCCCTTACCTGACCATGCAGGCACTTAATCTTGGACTTCCCAGCCCCTAGCACTGTGAAAAAGAAATTCTGGGGGCACCTGGCTGTCTCAGTCAGAAGAGCAGGCAACGCTTAATCTTGGGGGTTGTGAGTTCGAGCCCCGCGTTGGAAGAAAACTTGAAGAAGAAAAAAAGAAAACTTAAAAAAAATTCTGTTGTTTATAAAGCACCCAGTCTGTTTTGTTATAGTGGCCCACTGGACTAAGACAAATACCAATCTATGAGAAAGTTTTCTTGTGGCCCACTGTGTGTGACCCACACTCTGTTACAAAAGCTGCTTCAAACATTTTAGGAAGAATAACCAAAAAATCTCTGGAGCACTTATTTGTGAGTCCAACTCAAACACGATTGAGAAGTTGGATCAGTCCTACGTGGCTGGTAGGAATGTAAAATTGGTAGGGCTATTCTGAAAAAGAGGTTGGTGGGCTTCTCATAAAACATGCAACTGGTAGTCAAGCCAGCAACTGCTCTCCGGGACAGTCACTCCAGGAAAATGAAAATATATGTCCATCCAATAACCTGCATGCAAATATCCATAGCAACATCATTAGTAAGAGCCAAACCCCAGAAATAACCAAGATGTCCTTCAACGAGTGAAACGAGTTCTGCTACATACCTACCACGACTCAGGGAGGAATAATTGATACACGCAAAAACCTGGATGGCTCTTCAGGGAATTACACTCCGTGAGAAGAGTCCATCCCAAATGACTTCATACTGCATGATCTTAATTATACAATATTTTTGAAATGAGAATATTTTAGAACTGGAGACTAGATGAGTGGCTGCCAGGGGTTAGGGACAAGGTGGGTTGTGGACAGTGGCAGGCGGGTGTGGGTATAAAAAAAAGCAATGCGGGGATCCTTGTGAATGAATCGTTTTGTCTTGACTGTAGTGGATACATGAAGCTACACATGTGATAAAATTGGGTGGGACTAAATGCGTACACATGTAATGCTATATATGAATAAAACTGAGGATCTCTCTCTCTCTCCCTCTGAGAGACTCTCTCTCTGTGCACAGACACACAAGATCGGAAAAAGAGGCAAAGAGAGAGAGAGAGAGAGAGAGAGAGAGAGAAAATCTTAAGCAGGCTCCACACTCAGCGTGGAGCCCGACACAGGGCTCGATCCCACAACACTGAGCCGAATTCAAGAGTTGGACACTCAACCAAGTGAGCCACCCAGGTGCCCCTCAGACCTCTTAATAAGATAGGTGGATTGTGTCAATGTCAGTTGCCTGATTGTGGTATTGTACTATAATTTTGTAAGATGTTTTCACTGGGGTGGGGGGAGAGCGCATAGAATCCCTCTGTATTATTTCTTATCATAGTATGCCAAGCTACCGTGATCTCAATAAAAATTACAGTGAAAAAAGCTCAGGGAAAAAAGTGAAAATTATAAGAAGCAGGTGACCTACCCAAATGTCCAAAAGTGGGCGAGTTAAAGGAACCAGCAAGGGATGGGGTTGCACCCACAGGCCAGCAACATGGAGAGCTCGTAGATTAATTGAGAGATGAGGCTGGAGACAGAGGAAAGGAACACAGCCACTGTCAGACATCAGCCCTGACGGGAAGGAACCAGCAGAATGGAGAATAGATACCCCAACCTTGCTCACCTCCTCCCTTCAATCTCCTGCCAGTACCTTTCCTGGGCTGAACCCAACCACAAGCCAGAGAGCCGGGGAGCCTCACAGATGTGGTCTGAAGGCCCAGTACAGGCCAAAAATAGAGCTGGTCAGTAGCACAGTAGCAGAAGCTTGGGGGGCCAGCCCAACATTTTACTCACCTGTATCAGCAGGTCTAGAGGTCAGATCAACAAGCTCTAACTCTGAGAAAGTTCTCAAAAATGTTTCATCCTACCAGGAATTAAATAATTAATGAGCTAGCATTTCCCCCATATCCGATGAGTTGATTTTAAATTTATTTTATTTTATTTTTAAGCAATCTCTACACCCAACATGGGGCTAGAACTCACAATCCCGGGATCAAGAGTTGTGTGCTCCACAGGTAGCCAGCCAGGTGCTCCAAGTTGGTTTTAATTTTTAATTACTCAGGTAGATTTCCTTCTCCTCATAAGGAACTAAAATATTATTGATGAGATTAAATATTCCAAGGATTATCTCCTTAGTTCCTGTGCCCTCCCCAGAGGCTCCCCACTATTAATCTCTTTGGGACACAAATGTTTGGATACCTTTTTACACATTTTGAGGTACGTCAAATAGCTCCCAAGGCAACATATAATATTTGCGTGTGATTGTGTTCTTTTCATTTTCACATAATTTTAGATTCGCATACAGTGTGCCCTTTACCTGGTTTCCTCCTGATGGTAACATCTTGCAGAAGTATAATACAGTTTTACAGTGATACAGCCAAGACACAGAAAATTCCATCACCATAAATGTCCTCCATATTGGCTTTTCAACAATCACATTCATTCCCCTTCGTCCCCTCCTTAAGCCCTTGTAAACACTAATCTGCTCTCCATTTCTTTTTCTTCTTTCTTTCTTTCTTTCTTTCTTTCGAGAGAGCAAGCAGGGAGAGGAGCAGAGGGATAGAGAGAGAATCTCAAAAGCAGGCTCCACACTCAGCATAGTGCCCAATGCGGGCCTCAATCCCATGACCCTGGGATCATGACCTGAGCTGAAATCAAGGGTCAGATGCTCAACCAACTGTGCCACCCAGACACCTCTATCTGCTTTCCATTTCTACAATTCTATTATTTCAAAAATGTTATAGGCATTGAATCATATCGTCTATAATTTGGGGGATGGGCTTTTTGCACTCAGCATGATTCTCTGGAGCTTTACACAGATAGTTGCACATCACAAGTTTGTTCCTCTGTAGTCCTGAATGGTATTCCATTGTATGCATGTACTATAGTTTGTTTAGCTGTTTAACTATTCAAGGACATCTGGATTGTTTCCAGTTGGGGGCTGTTACAAATAAAACTGCTAGAAACGTTCACATGCAAGATGTTGTAGGAACATAGGTCTTCATTTCTCTGGGATCATTGTTAGGTTATGTGGTGGTTGCACGTCTAGTTTGTTTTTAAGAAGCTGCCAATCCTTTCTTCCAGAGTGGCCGGATCATGTCTCCATTCACACCAACAATGGGTGATCAACTTCTCCTACATCCTCACCAGCATTTGATGTTGTCATTATTTTCTGGTTTAGCCATTCTGATAGCTGTGCGATGAGTTCTCATTGTGGTTATCATTAGTATCTCTCTAATGGCTAATGGTGTGTTTTTTCATGTGCTAATTTCCCATCTGTGTATCCTTTTTGGTGAAATGTCTCTTTATGTCTTTTGTGCATTCCCCATTTTGCCTGTTTAATTTTTGTTAAGCTTTATTTAAGTAATCTCTACACTCAACATGGGGTTTGAACTCACGACCCAGAAATCAAGAGTCACATGCTCCGCTGACTGAGCCAGCCAAGTGCCCCTGGACAGTTTAATTTCTTACTGCTGAGTTTTGAGAGCTCTTTCTGTATTCTAGATACCAGTCTTTGGTCAAATACGAAGTTTGCAAATATTTTCTTCCAGTCTCTAGCTCAGCTTTCCATGCTCTTAACATGGTCTTTCACAGAGGAAAGGTTTTCGATCACCTCCAATTGATGAATTTTCTTCTTACAGAGCCTCTGGTGTGAAATCTAAAAACTCTTTGCCTAGCTCTGGATCCCAAAGATGTTCTTTTTCATTTCATTTTCATTTCATTTCATTTTCCCTAAAAGTCTTATAGCCTCATAGTTTACATTTAAGTCCATGATTCATTTTGAGTTAATTTTTATTTTAGGTGTGAAGTTTAGAGCAAGGTTCACTTTTTGGCCTGCGGATGTCCAACTGCTTCGGCACTGTTGGTGGGAAAGGCTACTTTTCTCCACTGAACTGCTTTTGCATCCGGGAGTACTTCTGAACACAGGCAGTGCCTCGTTCTGTGTATTGGACAGTGTACTTTTTTTTTTTTAAATCTCAACTCTGCTTCCACTCGGCTGTGTGATCTTAGGAAAGCTCTTATCTCTCTCTCTTTCTCTGTCTCTCTCTTTTGAGTTTTTATTTATTTTGAGAGAGAGAGAAAGCATGTGGGCACGTGAGTGGGGGAGGGGCAGAGAAGGAGAGGGAGAGAGAGTCCCAAACAGTCTCTTCGCTGTCAGCACAGAGCCCCACATAGGGCTGGATCTCATGAACCTTGAAATCATGACCTGAGCCAATATCAGGAGTTGGATGCTCAACCGACTGAGCCACCCAGGCCCCCCAGCAGTGTACTTTTTTCACTCTATAATATATTGTGAAGATTCCTCCACATCAATACATACAGATCTACTTCATTCTATTTAACAGCTGCAGGTCTAGCTTAACCTGGGGCTCATGGACCACCCCACAATAAGATTCAGGGGAGAGTGAACTTGCACGAGAAAAAGATGCATTTTCATCTTCACTAACCTCTAACTGAGAGTTAGTATTTCCGTTAGGAATGTAAGCAACAAAATACAATCATATTAGCAGAACCTGTGACTTTGTTGCTAAAAGTAACTGCAGATATTTTCATGGCACATTTCAGATGTGACACATATCTTCACATATCATTTCCTCTCATTACTACCTCACAAGTGTAGTCGTTGTGAAACCTATTGAAATATCTTATCATTTAAGGCATTAATAAAGAGGCATATGTATTATCACAAACTTGTTTTTATGTTTTGGTAACTGCTTCAATATGATCAGTGTTCTTCATAGTCCTTTATTTAATTATTTATGTCCTGTATATTTAATATTATGTAATAAAAAACACATTTCTGAACCAAGGCATGGTTAAAGCAAGGCTGCAGGACACAGTCAATGTACAAAAGTCTGGTTTTCTTGTATAAAAGCAATAAACAACTTGAATTTGAAATTTAAAACACCACTTATGTTAACACCCCCCAAAATGAAATATTTAGCTACAAATCTTTTTTAATAAAGTATACAGCCCTTTCATTTTATTTTTTAATAATTTTTTAAACATTTATTAATTTTTTTAAACGTTTTATTTATTTCTAGGAGAGAGAGAGAGACAGCATGAGCAGGGGAGGGTCAGAGAGAGAGGGAGTCACAGACTGAAACAGGCTCCAGGCTCTGAACTGGCAGTCAGCACAGAGCCTGACGTGGGGCTCGAACCCACAAACCGCGAGATCATGACCTAAGCGAAAGTCGGACGCTTAACCGACTAAGCCACCCAGGCGCCCCATCATTTATTAATTTTTTGAGAGACAGAGAGACAGAGTGTGAGCAGGGGAGAGCAGAGAGAGATGGAGACACAGAATCTGAAGCAGGCTCCAGGCTCCGAGCTGTCAGCCCAGAGTCCAACGCGGGGCTCAAACTCATGGACCGTGAGTTCATGACCTGAGCTAAAGTCGGCCACTTAACCAACTGAGCCACCCAGGTGTCCCAATAATTTTACAGGTTTATTTATTTTTTTGAGAGAGAGACAAAGAGCAAGAGAGCTTGAAGGAGGAGCAGAGAGAGAGAGAGAGAGAGAAGAGAGAGAGAGAATCCCAAGCAGGCTCCACACTGTCAGCAAAGAGCCTGACATGGGGCTCGATCTCACAAACCATGAGATCATGACCTGAGCCAAGATCAAGAGTCAGACGCTTAACTGACTGAACCATTCAGGTATCCCTTAGCTACAGATCTTCACGAAATATGAACAAGATCTATGTGAGAAAAACTACAGAACTCTAATGAAAGAAATCAAAGAATATCTAAAAATGGAGATATTCCATGTACATGGATAGGAAGACTCAATATTGTCAAAATGTCGGCTCTTTGCAACTTAATCTGTAAGATTCAATGCAATCCAAACAAAATCACAGCAAGTTATTTTGTGGATATTGACAAACTGAAAGTCTATATAGAGATTCAAAGGACCCAGAACAGCTAACGCAATGTTAAAGGAAAAGAACAGAGTTGGAAGACTGACACTACCTGACCTCAAGGCTCCCTATACAGTTGCAGTAATGAAGACAGTGGGGTGTTGGTGAAAGGCTGGACAAATAAATAGAACAGAGTGGAGAGCCCAGGAATGGACCCACACAGATATAGGCAATGACCTTTGAGAAAGACTCAAAGGCAAGTCAGTGGAGAAACAGTTTTCTCAACACATGGTATTGAAACAAGTGGACATCGCATGCAGAAAACACAGATCTACATGCAGATCTTACGTGTCTCACAAAGTTAACTCAATACATGCCACAGATCTAAATATAAAGTGTAAAACTATAAAACTCCCAGAACACAGCACAGGAGAAAATCTAGAGGACCTTGGATTTGGTGATGACTTTCTAGGTACACGGAAAGTACAGTCCCTAAGAGGAAAAAAATTGATGAGTTAATCTTTATTCAACTTGAAAACTTCAGCTGTTAAGAGAATGAGAAACTTGCTCTCTCCCTTCTCCACAAGCCTTGAGAACCATGGCTTTAACAAAACCTGGAAATAACATCAGTGCCCACCAAGAAGGGTTATTGGCTATTAAATGATCCCATTAGACTGGAAGCCTCAACAGTGGTCTGTGTGGGATGTTTTCCATTGCCACTCCAGCCTCTCTCTTCCCACTGCTTCATCCTGTGCCAGACCCCAGGAGGCTGGCCTTTGGCTTCAGTTGGGTTGGGTCCATTGGAAGCCTAGCAGTAAGGCCAGGGAGAGGAAAGGAGAGTATTCATCCTCTGAAAGGTGAGAGTATATTTCATCTCCAGGCTTCCTCCTTGCAAGGCCACTACGATTTGTCTATTTGTCCATCCTGTGAACAAGATTCCCCTTCCCAGGTGAGGTAACTACTCTCTCTCTCCCCTGTCCCTTCAGGGCTAAGGATGACAGATCGTTCCCCCATCCAGGGGCCCAAGGCCTTGCACTACCCTTTGCTTTTACCTCCACTACTCAAACCCTTCGTAAATACTCTTGGTATTAAGCCTACCTCAAATTATCCTAAATTGATTGGGCCATCTGTTTCCTGCTGGGGCCCTAACCGATACAGTATAATTAAAGATGCAGAGAAATGCAAATGACAGATACTGGTAAGACATAAAAAGCAGGCTTACCGCACTGTATACAGCCTGGTTTCAATTTAGGAGAAATTACTCCTAGAAAGAAAGAAGGAAAAAAAAAACAGTGGGTGGGGAGAGGGAGAGAGAGAGAGTGCATGCACACAGAATTGCTACTAATTGTTAAAAAGAATTACCCCCAAGAAGTGCGATTAAAGACTTCCTTTAACTCTCCAAGTCATATGTGTTTGTAGTGATTGAATCTCTGAATGTGTTACTTTGGGAATCATAAAACCTATGCACAAATAAACAGACATAAACTTTCTACACACTGGAAACATAGTTCCAGAGCCAGGATAAGGGGGAGAGGTAGGTAATGAAGTTATAGGTGGGATTTTATCTCCTTTATCCACTTCTGTATTTTCTGAGCTTTATCCCATGAATCTGCATTGCTAATTCTATCACAAAACAAAGTAGTAGACTTTAAACTAAAATAAGGAGATTGAGGCAGACAGAGAAATCCTAGGCTAGATGTTTGCTACCTAAAGGAATGAGACACATATGGAGCTAGACAAAGTCAGAGACAGAAACAGGAAAGAAAGACAAGGGAGGCCTCTCCAGAGGTGAGAAAGAGGAATGGAGTGAGATGAACAGAGATAGAGAGACAGGAGAAGACTGAATCAGATATGTGGGGGCAGTTACGGCTTACAGAGAAAGCCCTGGGGCTGGGCATTGAGTAGGTTCAAATCCAGCCACTGTCCACTTACTGTGTATCTTGGGAAAGTTCCATCACTTCACTCCGCTTCAGTTTTCGCATCTACACAATGGAGGCGATAGTAGGGCAGCCCTTGCAGAGTCCTGTGGGAGCATTAAATGTGCCACCTGTGTATCGATGATTTAGAACAGGGCCTAGTACACAGTAAGTGCTATATAAAGGCTGCCTAGTATACTAGAATGGAGGTAAGACCACCCAGGCTGATGACAAGAGGATTCAGGTGGAACAGAGACCAGAACTGGTGGCACATTGTGGGGCCGAGACACGCTGGCACAGCCCCGGGCAGGCGCCCCGGCGCTGACGTTCGGAAAGCTTAGCCGGGGAGAGGTGGGGAAGTCCGGTTGCTCACCATCTCTCAGCCCCGCACATAAAAGCCCCATGGACCCTGCAGGCGCCGCTGTCCAAGGTGGGCTCCAGCCTGGGGACGCAGGAAGGCGGGCGCCGCAGCAGCACGAGGGGGCACCGAGGTCACCCTGCAGGTGAGCGGCGGGCAGAGACGGGCCGAGGGCACACGAGAGGGCTCCGGGCTGGTCCGTCTCTCCGGCCCGCGCTCTGAGCATCAGTCCCTGCGCGAGGCCAAGCAGAGGCAGGGGCTTGGACTCTGGGTCCCTCGCCTTGCGCAGAACCAGAGATGGGGCCGAGGGGCGCAGCCACGGTGGTCGCGGGGCTGTGGGTCTTGGTGACGGTGAGCGAGGCGGCGGACCCTGGCGCGGCGACACCCCGGCGCTGCCTGCTGTCACACTACCGCTCGCTGGACCCCAGGGTGCTGGCGGCGGTCAAGGCGCTGAGAGACCGCTACGTGAGTGACGCCCAGACCTCCCCATCCGGTCCCCAGAGACCGAGGACCAACTGGGCTCTCAGCCGCTGCTCCTTGTCCCCGAGGGCCCCTACGTCCCAGCGCCCAGCAGGCGCGCTTTGAGTCTTAGGGCAGAATTCTGACCGC
Organism: Hyaena hyaena; assembly: GCF_003009895.1. Classification (NCBI taxonomy): domain Eukaryota; kingdom Metazoa; phylum Chordata; class Mammalia; order Carnivora; family Hyaenidae; genus Hyaena; species Hyaena hyaena. Next base: position 8,020,019 of record NW_024080641.1, on the reverse strand, counting down.
GGGAACCTGCGAGTCCCCCCTGCGGTCAGCACACGCACTGCCTCTGTGCCGGTCCCCAAAGGGCGCCCCCTCCAGGCCGAGTCGGTTCCACGTCTGGGCGCAAGGCTCTGCTAGGCGACCGCGGGGTGCCTTCAAGCCACCGTTCACGCCTTCCGAGAGCTATGGGTTTCAGTGCACAGTCCGCACAACCGTCCCGGCCGTGAGCGTCCCACGAGTAGGAATCCCCGCCTTCCCAGCGCTTCGGGAGCGCAGCGAGGAGGCAGCCTCACCCCGACCCTTGTCCCGCAGGAGGAGGAGACTCTGAGCTGGAGGCCGCGCAACTGCTCCTTCCGCCCAAGGAGGGATCCTCCGCGGCCCTGGGTGAGGCGGGCGAGCCGTCGGGGGGGCAGCGCGGGCCCTGAGGGCGGCCTAACTCCGCCGGCTCCCGGAAGTTTCCCGGCACCGGCCCGACCCTGGAGCTGCTGGCGGCCGCGCGGCGGGACGTGGGGGCCTGCGTGAGTACCGCCCGCGCCCCCGGTGCCCCCGGGCTCGCTCTGCACCCCCGAACCTCCAGGCGAGGCCCACCCGCTTGGCCAATCTGTCCCCCGAACCGAAAAGCCGGCCCAGACACGATCCGCGTCGTCTCGGTGTCCCCCCATCCGGGCTTTGGTCTGTGGTGGGAGTCACTCACGGGCAGAGTCCCAGCGACACTGGGCTCTTCGTGGTCTCCATGTCCCTCCTGTTCCCCTTGCAGCTCCGGCTGGTGCAGCTGGTCTCCTGGAGGAAGTCCCTCCGGCCCCCGCGGAGGCGTCCCCAGACACGCAGAGCTGTGAGTGCAGCGGCGCGTGAAGCTGTCAGTCTGCAGGGGCGGGGGGAGGGGGGAGATGGTGCGGGGCTGAGACGCGATGGGAGTTCAGGCTCGGGGCGCTGCGCACTCGGAGGGGAGTGTGTCCCAAAGGGAATTCGTGGCTCAGCCCGGCTCCGCCTCCTTCCCGGGTTCCAGGTCTCGCCTGGGTGCCACGAAGCCAGCGTCATCTTCAACCTGCTGCGCCTGCTCACGTGGGACCTGAGGCTGGTGGCGGACTCGGGGCCTTGTCTGTGATGCGGCCGTGGCTCGGCCTGGGACCCGAAGCCGAAGCTCTGCAGGCGGGAGGCCGCGGGCCCTGCCCTCTGAGGGTCCCTGGCGGCAGCGGTGTCTCAGCCAGTGGGCGCGGAGGCCAGGTCCTCTGGTGCCTGTGAGGTGTTCAAAGCACTTGGATTTCCTGGTGGATACAGGGGGAGGCCTTGCAGGGTTTTAAGCCAGGAAGCCACTGCTCCAATGTAGGTTTCTAAAGGTTCGGGCCTCAAAAAAGGAGAGAGGACTGGCTTCTAAGAGTGGATGAGGGAGTCTAGGTGGGATCTGATGGTGAGTTAGACCTCAGCGGGGCAGGGAAGATGGTGCATGTATTCATACCTTTTGTGGATTAGAAATAATACAGGCAAAGCAATTCGCACCTGACCTGAGATGTGGAAGTATCTCCAGCACGATAAAGAAGACAGAATAGTTGTAGTGGTTAAAAATGTGAACTGTGAAGTCAGAGAGATCTTAGAATCTCAACTCCGCCCGCTCAGTTACCGCATCATCTTGGGCAAATCACTTCAACTCTTCATTTCCAATTGATAAAAGAGTTTTAATATCTTTCCTCAACAGGCAGGTGGGAATTAAAGGCGTTCAGTCATACCAACTGCTAAGGCATAGGCCCTGGCACAGAATAAGGACTCAAGACTAAATCAATTTAGCATTACTTTTTTAAAAAAGCATTAACATGTAAACTGTCAAACAAGAGAGGAAGTATTATCCTAGGGTCTTATCTCTAAAATGGATAAAGGAGACACAGCTCTTCCCAGCCCAACACAGATTTCTCATGTCTCTTTGTCAGATCCCGTCCCCTGTGTTATTCTTAGGTGAATCTTGATGGGTCTAAAACCAATCACAGGATTCCCATTCCTCTAAGGATTAGCATAGGCATGCCTATCAGCCAGGATCCCTGCAGCACACCAGTGTCATGGTCGGTAGGTTGAATGAGGTAAGGCATTTATTTAAGCAGCAATGTTCATGGTTAAAGGAAACCAGCAAAGGTAAGCATCCCAGGCCCAGCCAATGGCCAGAAGCTATTACCATTCCTAAACCAGAAAGGATGTGGGAGGGAGTAATCATCAGTCCCCTGATAGAGATTCTGGAACATTACTGCTGCCAGCACACAGCCCAGCAGGGATGTAGACAGGGGAGTTAACACCCAGCTACTCTCCCTACCCCCCTCAATTCTCTGCTGACACCTCTCATTGGCTAAACCCGGCTGGAAGGCAGGAGGTGAGCAACTAGATTGCAGTTGATGTCATCCAGACTTGAAGACCTAGAACAGAGCAGAGGGTGATTCTAGATGAGAGAGGACACATTGCATGGGGACCCCGCTCTGGCAGATGATGAGGGGGATGTGGCTTGAGGTGCTCTAGAAAGGCTTTGTATTGCCTCATGTGGCAAGCTGAAAAATGGCTCTCCAAAAGATATCCACTTCCTAATCCCAGGAACCTGTAAATGTGACCTTACTGGGGGGGAGGGGAGGTCTCTGCAAGTGTAATTAAATTAAGGAAGAGGTGAGCTGAGACTATCCCAGATGATGGAGAGGGCGCCTAAATGCCCTGGTCAGTGTCTTATAAGAGCAAGGCAGTGGGAGATTACACACACAAAAGAGGAGGAGGCAGGGCACCTGCCTGGCTCAGTGGGTGGAGCCTGTGACTCTTGATCTAGGGGTTGTGTGTTTGAGCCCCACACTTGGTGTAGAGATTACTTTTTTTTAAACCTTAAAAAAAAAAAAAAAAGGAGGAAGAAGCAAGGTGACTACAGAGGCAGATGTTGGAATCAAGTGATGCGGCCACAAGCCAAGGAGACCGGCAGCCCCCAGAACCTGGAGGAGGCAAGGAAGATTCTCCCTTAGAGCCACGGAAGGGAACATGGCCTGGCTCGCACCTTGATTTTAGCCCAGTGATATTGATTTCGAGCTTCCGGTTTCCAGAACTGCGAGAGAATGAATTTCTGACACCACAAAGTTTGTGGTAATTTGTTACATAGCTGTCACAAACTCACACCATTCATTAGAGAGATCAGGACCTAGACTAGTTAATTTTTGCAGGACGTGTTTTATTACAGGATGTTAAACGGCTAACAGAAATATCAAGAAGGTTGAACAGATTCTGTATAGACTGTCCTGGTATCACTTCAAGAGCCAAGCCATAAACTTGGGCTTCCCAAGGGCCCGCTACTTTTCTACCATCAGGACCTGGACTGCTTCTTTAGGAATCGGCTTCTGCTAGCACATTCGGGAAGGCAGCACAACCGGGAATCTGGCCTAGTGACAAGACAATTGCCATCAGGAAAGGCCTGTGATCAGAAAGACCACTGTGGAACAGCATAGCCTTTCATGATGGCAGAGCCAGTGGGAGAGTGTCCATCATTCAAATCTTGTGTGAGGGCATCTGATTGGACAAACACAGATGGAATAAGGGAGACCCTGGCTGTAGGGCAGTCTGGGAAATGTAGTTTTTAAGCCTTCTAGCCTCTGCAGGCAGCAAGGCATATAAGAGGGAAGTTGAAATGAGTGCTCAGCACAAACTCACCATATTCAAGACAGGCTTCCCAGCAATTACTAGGATACACAAGGAGATCCCTTCATCCTCTTCTTACCCTGAATGTCTCTGTGTCTCCATAAGATGCCTGGAGACCATGAGGGTCTGAGAACAAGCTAACTCCCTTAAAAGAAGCAGCTTAGAGAGATGGAAGGAATCTAAGCCCTCCATACTTTCTTTTTTGAAAATGTTTAATGTTTATATATTTTTAAGAGAGAGAGAAAGATAGAGTGTGAGCAGTGGAGGGACAGAGAGAGAAGGAGACACAGAATCTGAAGCAGGCTCAGGCTCTGAGCTGTCAGCACAAAGCCCAATGTGGGGCTCAAACCCGTGAACCATGAGATTATGACCTGAGCTGAAGTCGGATGCTTAACCAACTGAGCCACCCAGGTGCCCCCATACTTCCTTTTTTTTTTTTTAAGTTCACTTATTTATTTTAAGAGAAACAGAGACAGTGCAAGCTGAGGAGGGGCAGAGAGAGGAGGAGAGAGAGAATCCCAAGCAGGCTCTGCACTGCTAGTATAGAGCCCGACACAGGGCTTGAACTCATGAAACTGTGAGATCATGACCTGAGCTGAAACTAAGAGTCAGTCACTTAACCAACTGAGCCACCCAGGAACCTCTACATACTTCTTTTTGAAAAATTTAGGGATGCCCCTGTGGTTCAGTCAGTTGAGCATCCAACTTTGGCTCAGGTCATGATCTCACAGTTCATGGGTTTGAGCCCCACATCGGGCTCTGTGTTGACAGCTCAGAGCCTGGAGCCTACTCCAGATTCTGTGTCTCCCTCTCTCTCTCTGTCCCTCCCCTACTTGTGGTCTGTCTCTATGTCTCTTAAAAATAAATAAATATTATAAATTTCTTTTGAAATTTACTATTACTTTGGTGGCACCTAGGTGTCTCAGTTGGTTGAGTGTCTAACTTGGTTTAGGCTCAGGTCATGATCTCATCTTTCATGAAATCAAGCCCCAAATCAGGCTCCGCAATGACAGCACAGAGCCTGCTTAGGATTCTCTCTCTCTCACTCTCTCCCTGCCCCTCCCCACCAATAAATAAGGAAACTTCAAACATTTTTATTATTTTTTAATTCAAGTATAATTAACATACAGCATTATATTAGTTTCAAGCATACAACATAGTGATTCAACAATGCTATACATTTCTCAGTGCTCACCAAGATAAGTGTACTCTTAATCCTCTTTATCTATGTCACCCCTCCCCCTCCCCCCTCCATACTTCCTTGAGCTTCTAAAATGTACTATCCACACACACCCCAGCCACCCACCTTTAGACTCCTTAATTGTGACAAAATATATTGCCCTTAATGCTTAAGCCCATGAGACAGGGTTTTCAGTTATTTGCAGCCTGGTGACCTGATACAGGCAAACTTTCTGTCTGGAAAGAGAAGGGCCTTCTAGAAGAAGAGCACAGTTCTTTTATGTAAATATTTAGCATTTTACATGTGTCCCTGTTTGGTCACTGGAGACAGTGTTGATAAGACCTTGTCTTTGTGGAGCTTCAAATACTCCTCGTCAGCCACTAAGATCTAACTGGATCAGGGCATCCGGGTGGCTCAGCTCAACATCTGACTCTTGATTTCAGCTCAGGTCATGATCTCACTGCTCACGTGTTTGAGCCTCGAATTGGACTCTGTGCTGGTGGCTCAAAGCCTGCTTGGGATTCTCTCTCTCTCTCTTTCTCTTTCTCTCTCTCCACCCCTCCCTCCCCTACTTGCTCTCTCTCTCTCTCTCTCTCAAAATAAGTAAATAAACATTAAAAAAAAAAAAGATCTAACTAGATCACGTCTTCCTCTGAAAAGTCTTCATTGGACCCACCCATAAGCCACTCTTTGCTTTTCTTCCTACATACTTTGCACATGACACTTACCAAGTGTGTGTGGGTTCTTTGGTACTGTGGCCTCTGAGCCCTCAGAGGGCTGGCACAGTGGGCCACATTGGATTCCAGTATCAAGGGCCAAGGCCTGGACTCTGTAGCTATTGGGAATATATGATTAATGAATGAAGGAATGAACAACAACTATTATGAAGTCATCTCCCCTGAGCTGGGACATTACCTTGGGGGATCCCCCAGAAGAGGGCATCCATTTGCACTTGGACTCCAGTCATCATCAAGAGATGTTCTCTTGGGGCACCTGGAAAGCTTAGTCAATAGAACATATGACTCCTTAAAAAAAAAAAAAAAGAACATGTGACTCTTGATCTCAGGGTTGTGGGTTCTAGCCCCACATTGAGCATAGATCTTACTTAACAAATATGTCCTCTTAGAGGCACCTGTGTGGCTCAGTGGGTTAAGTGTCTGACTTCGGCTCAGGTCATGATCTCACAGGTCGTGAGTTAGAGCCCTGCATCAGACTTTGTGCTGGCATCTCAGAGCCTGGAGCCTGCTTAGGATTCTGTATCTCCCTCTCTCTGCATCTCTCTTTCTCTCTCAAAAATAAATAAACATTTAAAAAAATATGTCCTCTTAAAGTATTTTCTCCATTTATTCAATAAACATCTACTGAGTACCTACTCTGTGCTACGCACTGGGGGACAATGGGACATAGTAATGACCAAGGGAGCTCAGGTCTGGCCCTCACCAAGTTCAGTTGATCTCAAACTCTCCAGCAGTTGATATTTTCAGTCTTTCTGGTTTTAGTCATTCAAGTGGGAGAGTAATGGTAACTCATTGTGGGTTTTTTGTTTGTCTGTTTTTTAAATGTTTACTTATTTATTTAGAGAGAGAGTGTATGCACATGCATGAGGGGAGGGAGGGACAGAGAGAGGGGGAGACAGAGAATACCGAACAGGCATTGTACTGTCAGTGCAGAGCCTGATGTAGGGTTTTATCTCACAAACCAAGAGATCGTGACCTGAGCTGAAATCAAGAGTCATGGGCTTAACAGACTGAGCCACCGAGGTGCCCCTCATTATGATTTTAATTTGCATTTCTCTCATGACTAATGATGCTTAGCCATGGTTTCATATTCTTATTTGCAATCCACATATTTTCTTTGGGGAAGTATCTGTTCAAACCTTTTGCCCATTTTTACTGAGTTGTCTTATTATTGAGTTGCAAGTTTAAAAAAAATATATTCCAGGGGCGCCTGGGTGGCTTAGTCGGTTAAGCGTCCGACTTTCGCTTAGGTCATGATCTCGCGGTTCGTGGGTTCGAGCCCCGTGTCGGGCTCTGTGCTGACTTCCATCTCAGAGCCTGGAGCCTGTTTCATAGTCTGTGTCTCCCTCTCTCTCTGACCCTCCCCTGCTCACGCTGTCTCTCTCTCTCTCTCTCTCCTAGAAGTAAATAAAAAAATATTAAAATATATATATATTCCAGATGAAAGGCCATTTTATCAGATCAGTGTTTGGAAAATATTTTCTACCCATCTATGGCTTATCTTTTCATATCTTAACCTTGTTTATTTTTAATGTATAACTTTCCTGGGGTATAAATGATACACCATAAACTGCATATATTTGTAACATAAGTTTGATCAATTTTGGCATGTGAATACATCTATGAAACCATCACCATGAATCAAGATAATAAACATATCCATCACCCCCTAAAGTTTCCTCATGTCACTGTTGTAACTGTTCCTTTCTGCCCTTCCTTGTTTAATAATCACTCCCGAAATAGTCAGAAGAGGGTTATGTATACTCTATAACTCCATTTATAGGACAGTCAGGAAAGGGTAGAACCCGGGGCACCTGGGTGGTTCAGTCGGTTAAGCGTCGTCAGACTTTGGCTCAGGTCATGATCTCAGGGCTCATGAGTTCCAGCCCCGTTGGAATCTGTGCTCACAGCTCAGAGCCTGGAGGCTGCTTCGGATTCTGTGTCTCCCTGTGTCTCTGCCTCTTCCTGATCATGCTCTGTCTCTTTATGTCTCTCAAGAATAATAAATAAATGTTCAAAAGAATTAAAAAAAAAAAAAAGGTAAGGGCAGAATCACAGGGATGGAAGTCAGATGAGACTTCTGGGGCATGACCTTGGTTGGCCTGCCCTGTCCCCAGAAATCTCTCAGGTTGGGCTCTTCCTCCCTGGACAGGCTGATGGTAACAAACACAGAGATCGTCCTTCAGGGTTAATCCCCATTTTGGAGACTTTTTCTATTATTTTATTTGTTTTCTATTGCTGCCCTAATAAATTACCACAAATTTAGCAGTTTAAACAACACATTTCTTGGATCAGAAATCTGATGGGTTCACCTGGGTCCTCGGCTTAGGGTCTCACGAGGCCAAAATCCAGTTGATGTCAGGCCCACCTTCCTTGCTGGAGGCTCTGGGGAAGAATCTCCAGGTTGTTGGCTGAATCCCACTTACAGTTGTAGGATTGGGGTCTCCGCCTCTCACTGGGTATCCAGGGGCAACAACAAGTCTTTGCTCCAAGAGCTGCCTGCATTCCTTCTCATGCTTTCCACACAGTCCCTTCCCTTCCAGTAACCCTGGGCAGACTTCCCCTCACAATTCGAATCTTTGACTTTTCTTTCCAGTACACCTTTCTGACCTCAGACACAGAAAGTCCTCTGCTTTTAAGGGCTCTTGTGGGAAGGGGCACCTGGGTGGCTCAGTTGGTTGAGTATCTGGCTTCGGCTCAGATCATGATCTCACAGTTCATGAGTTCGAGCCCCACAGTGGACTCATTGCTGTCAGTGCAGAGCCCGCTTCAGATCCTGTCTCTCTCTTTCTGCCCCTCCCCTACTTGTCCTCTCTCACAAATAAATGAAACATTTGAAAAAAAATAAAATACCTTAAAAAAAAAGAGGGGGCTCATCTGAGTAGAATGGGCTCACTCAGATAACTCAGGATCATTTTCCTGTCTTGTTATCTGAAACCTCAGTGCCATCTACAAAGTCCCTTTGGCCATGTGACATACTTCTGTCACTTCTGTTTTTCTCATCCATCCAGCAACTTCTCAGGACCTGCTTCATCAACCAGACAACCTGGTTTGACTCAAACTGACCTTAGCCTCTTCAGGAATCAGGACCTGGACATTGTAGAAGAAACATTCTGTCTACCAAACATTGTGGAGTTGGCTAGAGTTCTTCATATATTCTGGATTTGAGAATTCTATAAAGATATGTGTTTTGTAAATATTTTCTCCTAGTCTGTAGCTTTTCTTTTTATTTTCTTAACAGTGTCTTTCAAGAGAAGTTTTTAATTTTGGGGTTGCCTGGTGGACTGTCTGTAGAGCATGCGACTCTTAATCTCAGGGACATGGGTCCACGTTTGGGTGTGGAGCCTACTTAAAATTTAATTTAATTTAATTAGAAGTTTTTAATTTTGATAAAGTTCAAGTTCTCAATATTTTCTTGTATGGTTTGTGCTTTTTGTGTCCAATCTAAGAAATTCTTGCTTAACCCAAAATCACAAGGGTCCTTTTCCTTTGAAGTTCCATAGTCAAAATTTACATTGAAGCCTGATTCCTTTTGAGTTAATTTTTGTGTATGGAGTGAAGCATGCAATGGGGGGAGGGGTTGTTATTTGTTTGTTTGCATGTAAATGCTCAATTATTTCAGCACCTTTTGTTTTCTATCGAATTTCCTTGGCACCTTTTGTGAAAACCAGTTGACTATAGGTGTGTGAGTTTCTGGACTGTATTCTATTCCCTTGATCTCCATATCTATCTTTTGCCAATACTACACTATTGTCTTGACATCACTAGCTTTATTGCAAGTCTAGAAATTTTTTTCTTTTCAAAATTATTTTCTTTTCCATATAAATTTAGGCATTTGCCTGTCAGTTTCTCTTTTTTATGTTTATTTATTTATTTATTTATTTTGAGAGAGAGAGCATGGGGGAGGGGCAGAGAGAGAGGAAGAAAGAGAATCCTAAGCAGGCTCCATACTCAGTGCAGAGTCCAACTTGGGGCTTGATCCCACAAACTGTGAGATCATGACCTAAGCCCAAATCAAGAGTTGGATGCTCAACCAACTGAGCCACTCGGGTGCCCCAACCTGTCACTTTCTGAAATTTAAAAAAAGAAAAAGTCTCCTGTGATTTTGATTGGGATTTCATGGAATCTATAGGTCAATAGGTGCCTGGGTGGCTCAGTCAGTTAAACATCTGACTCTTAGCTCAGGTCTTGATCTCAGGATCATGTGCACAAGCCCCTCTTTGGGCTCCATGCTGTTTGTGAGCCTACTTAAAATAAATAAACAAATAAATAAAATATAGGTCTATGGAATAAGAATTGACAGCTTAACAATTTTGAGTCTTCCAACCTGTTGAAAATGATACATCTCTCTATTTTCTTTGATTTCTTTTATTTATCTCATTAATTAGTTTTTAGCACACAAATCTTTCACATATTTTGTTACACTTATTCCCAAGTATTTCATATTTTTGATGCTATTATAGGTATCACCTGCAAATTTTCAGCATCTAATTATTCATTGGTAGCATATAGAATTAAAGGTGATTTTTGAATAATGACCTTGTTTCCTGTGACGTTATTAAACTTTTCAATTCTGATAGTTTGTGGTTTTTATTTTGTAGATCCCTCAGGATTTTCAATGTAGATAATCATGCTGTCTGTGAGTAAAGACAATTTTATTTCTTCCTTTCCAATGTATATGCCTTTTCTTTCTTCTTCCTGCTTTTCTGCACTGAATAGAACCTTCAGCAAAATACTAAATAGGATGGTGAAATTGGACATCCCTGCTTTATTCCTAATCTTACGCAAAAATAGCCTTCCACGATTAAGTATGATACTAACTTTCCCTTATCTCTTTTCCCTTCCTCAGACATAGAAATTATGCCTGGAGTTATGACATCCATTTTGCTACTAATGAGAGAAAGGCCAAGAAAATCTGTTTTGACATCATTGAGCCACTGAACTAAAGCAGTCATCTCTTCCAAATTGCTTTTTATGTGAGGAAAAGAAATCCCTATTTTGAGATATTCTGCTTCTTGCAGCCAAAGGTATTCCCAAGGTGATACAGTCAGTATTGCCCAGGATAGTAGTAGGACATTAACTCAGTGTCAGGTAATTTGCGGTTGACCAAATGTCCAAAATTGAGTGACTATTCCAAATTCTCAAAGCCCCTAACACCATTAGGCTCTTAATATGATGGAGGGGGGTATTAAAAAGTCAACCAGCTTGGGGCACCTGGGAGGCTCAGTAGGTTGAGCATCCAACTCTTGGTCTCAGCTCAGGTCATGATCTCACAATTCGTGGATTCGAGCCCCTTGCCAGGCTCTGTGCTGACAGTGCAGAGCCTGCTTGGGATTCTCTCTCTCTCCCTCTCTACCCCCCCTAACTTGCTCTCTATCCCTCTCTCTTTCTCTCAAAATAAATAAATAAGAACATTTAAGGAGAGAGAGAGATGCGAACATTAAAAAAATATTAACCAACTTATTCTGGCCACACGTGGATTATTTTCTCTGAGGAAACTCTAGGGTGGACTTCCACAACCACCTTCCTTCCAGTATCAGAAAAGGCACTTCAGGGTGTCCCATGAAGTCAATTATGCTCTTCTGTCTTCTCACCTACCCAACAACCTACTACCTCTTCCAGTCGACCTGGATTTGCTGAAACTTACCTCAGCTTCTCAGTCTCCTCCATTCACCCCAGTCCTTTGCTCAACCCCTGCAACCTGGCACCCAGCTTTACCAGCCCACCATGACTGCCAGTGGTAAATTTTGGGGACCCTTTTATTTGATGGGAGGAGGAGAGATCATTGGTGAGGCAGTATCCTTTCCAACCTCCTGCTGCATCGTGCTGAATTGTAGAAGCTGGATAGCTGAAAAAACATTTCCCTAACCCCCTCTCAGTTAGTTCTGGATGCAGATCAGGTTCTGCCAACGAGGTGTATTCACAGAGATGTGAAAGGGAGAAGGGAAGTGTAGACCTTCTATCCACTGCTTTGATTTTGTTCTACAGCAGCATTCCAAGTTTCAAGATCCACAGGGGCTCCTGGGTGGCTTAGTCGGTTAAGCGTCCGACTTTCGCTTAGGTCATGATCTCGCGGTTCGTGGGTTCGAGCCCCGCGTTGGGCTCTGTGCTGACTGCCAGCTCAGAGCCTGGAGCCTGTTTCAGTCTGTGACTCCCTCTCTCTCTCACCCTCCCCTGCTCACGCTGTCTCTTTCTCTCTCCTAGAAATAAATAAAAACATTAAAAAAAATTAAAAAAAAGTTTCAAGATCCACAGATGTCAAGAAACAGGGGGATAACTTCATAATCGCTGAGTGCCAACCACAGGGTACGTTCCTGAAGTCAAAGGTTCCAGTGACAACCTCATGACTCTGCATCTTCTTTTACCTGTGGCAATGTCACTCATCAGAGTACAGTCATAAAAATAGAACCACTCTAGGTATTTCAAGTAACAGGATTTATTTTTTTAAAAATTTTAAATGTTTTATTTGTTCTTGAGAAACAGAGACAGAATGTGAGCCGGGGAGAGGCAAGAGAGAGAGGGAGACCCAGAATCCAAAGCAGGCTCCAGGCTCTGAGCTTTCAGCACAGAGCCTGATGTGGGACTCGAACTCACAAACCCTGAGATTGTGACCTGAGCCAAAGTCAGATGCTTAACTGACTGAGCCACCCAGGTGCCCCTCAAGTAGCAGGATTTAAATTTAGAGATTTAGTTGTGTAGGTGTTTAGAAGACTAAATGAGCACAAAAGGGAATATCAGAGTAACCCAAATATCAGTAATGGAATAAATCAGCTATCACCTCTAGGATTGAAGGAACAAAGAAGACAGATGGTGTTCCCAGAATCCAGGATCTTTGAGATAAAGCCCCACTTGATGGGGCTCTCAGACTATCAAGAGCTGGTGCTGGAAACTCCAAACCTCCAAGAAGGCACCATGGCGGCTCATGCCCCTCTTTCTTTTTTTAAGTTTATTTTTTTATTTTGGGAAGGAGAGAAAAAGAGTGCATGCACAGAGGAGGGGCAAAGAGAGGAAGATTGAGAATCCCATCAGACTTCATGCTGTCAGCAACGAGCCTGCTGTGGGGCTCAAACTCATGAATTGTGAGATCATGACCTGAGCCAAAATCAAGAGTTGGACATTCAACTGACTGAGCCACCCAGGTGCCCCCATGCTCAGCTTCTGAAGGGAGTTCCCTGCAGCAGGTGTCCAGGCTCTGAACAGAGAACTGTGAAGCTGATTCTCTGATCACCAAAGCTACATTCCGTGGAGCTGCTTCTTTGACCATCCAGGGTGCATGGCATATTGGCCTACTGGTGTACTTTGGGGGCTACAGAGCAATGAGGACTGGGAATACTGCAGTTTTCCAGCTGGAGCTCAAGCTGTCCATTGAGTAGTGGATGCTATGTAAATGACCCTGATCCCCATTCAAGAATGAAGAACTTAGTTCCTAGGTGCTGGAAGGGCTTAGCTGTCAGATGTCTTTGGGAACTAACTGAGTTTAAGAAAACTGCTTTGCCTAAGTTCATGCCTCCCTCCAGGGGCAGCCTGCATCCAACGGTTGATAAATGTTGGGGTCTAAAGACCCAGATCACTCCCCCCAACTCAATACAATTCTGAATGGCCATCCAGAGCTCCCATGGGGTAGAGGGAGATCTTACTTGGGAACACATCACAGCTCTGCTGTGTACCCAACCCTGCAACATTCCCCTCCCTGGCACAGGTATTGCTCCTGAGGGCCTCCCCTGATCTTCTTTCTGGGAACCTCAGCTATGACACATTGCTGTTGGAAAGAAGGTGATCTATTCTAGAAGCAGAAAGAAAGCCCCTGCTCCCTTCTTCTCTCATTGGCAGACCTTAATCAGAAGATGGTAAAGGAGTCCAAGAAAATGTAGTTTGTAGATTTTCAGCCCTATAATCATGGGGCAGAGTAGAGACAATGAGCTTGGGGCTGAGACTATAGACGAATAATCAGTCCTCCTGATTTGCTACTGAATTCAACAGCACCACAGTAGTTGCCTGAATTCCCTGGTTGTGGGAGAAATAGCAGTTCCCTGGTGGGCAAGTTCTGCAGCATTGTTTAAGGGCCATTCCTAGAGGTCAAGCCTACAGCTTTCTCCTCCAAGCCTTTGAGTGATTTTTTTAAGTGAATTAGTTAGGGTTCTCCAGAGAAACAGAACCAGTAGGAGACCTATAGATATAGAGTTATTTAAGACATATAATATATATTATATATTATATAAATTATCATATTTGGAGAGAGATTTACTGTAAGGAATTGGCTCATGGGATTATGGAAGCTGGTCAATCCAACATCTGCAGGGTGAACTGGAAAACTGGATACCCTGGGAAGAAACCAGGTTGCAGTTCAAGTCCAAAGACTATCTGCTGGAAGAATTTTCTCCTGCTCAGGGGAGGTCAGTCTTTTGTTCTATTCAGGCCTTTGTTGGAATGAAGCCCACCCACATTATGAAGAACAATCTGCTTTACTCAAAGTCCACAGATTTACATGTTAATCTCATCCAAAAACGCCCTCACAGAAACATCAAGAATCACATTTGGCCAAATGTTTGGGCACCATGGCCCAGCCAAGCTGACACATAAAATCAACCATCACAGTAAGTGCCTAAGTCTTACTATTAAACCCCTTTTGTTTGTAGCAGCTAGAGTGGTTTATTCCTCCTACAAATGAACCCTGACTGATAAAAATATTGGTCTTTTTGCAAGATATCTGTTAGCCACTTCAAAGTCTTTCTCCTTGCAAAGTCTCTTTGTTGAAGTTGAAAAGTCAGAAAGCTAACCTGGCGTGAGATCACTTGGATCCAGGTCCCAGATGTGCCACTTACAGGTTTATGTGACTTTGATCTAATCATCTCACTTCTCTCTACTTCACTTTCCTTTAAATAAGGATAGGTAAAAAATAGTGCCTAACTCATAAGTTAGGCACTTATTGAAAATATAGGTTTTTAATATATATAAACCACCTGGATTAATTCTTGCCCCACCATCGGTGCTTAATAAACGTTAGCTATCCTGTTCCTCCTCCTCCCCCCTCCTCTCACTCCTCCTCCTCTTCTTCCTCACTTTTCTTTTTTTTTTTTTTATCAATAGTTTATTGTCAAGTTGGTTTCCATATAACACCCAGTGCTCATCCCCACAAGTGCCCTCCTCCATGCCCATCACCCCCCTCCCTCCCCACACCATCAGTCCTCAGTTTGTTCTCAGCATTCAAGAGTCTCTCATGGTTTGCCTCTCTTCCTCTCCCCCACTATTTCCCCCCTTCTTCTCCCCCATGGTCCTCCGTTAAGTGCCTCCTAATCCTCCTATACGTGCAAACATATGGTGTTTGTCCTTCTCTGCCTGACTTATTTCACTCAGCATAACACCTTCAAGGTCCTCACTTTTCTGCAGCCCTGAAGCTTCATCGCCCACTTAAGCTTAATAATGATTTCCCCAAACACTAGGATATAGGGACTCTTGGCCAGTATTTCCAAGGACTTCTGAGTCAGGGAAGGGAAAATAGGAATAAGGAAGGGAAGAAAGACAAACAGACATAGATTCAGGCTGTGGGGGAATCTAGCTACAAAACCATTTCAAGAAAAAAAGGAAGAGAAATTTATTTCTATTCTATATCGCTGTCAAAGAACACCAGAGTGCCTACAATTTTTCTATCAAAGAAAATCCTTGTTTATACTAGAACCATAATTGATATTTCAAAATCTTCAAGACATTTTGGAATACCAATGGAATAATTGATTCAAATAAGGGTCATCAATCAATTTGCATCTTTTGGGTGAAAAGTTGTTGAGGGACAAGATATTCACACAGTCTCCAGCATCATCCCAGAGATGACTTATTAATTAGAAGGAAGGAAAGACACCTTTACAAGGGAGAAATCTGACAGACTCCACCTTAACCCAATCATCAAAAAGGAGACAAACTGAAATCATGTTCCTCATGATGTGGCATACTGAAGACACAATGTCATCTCTGAATTATTCTTGGCAGAAACGTTGAACCTGAATTTAAATCATGAAAAAACAATCAGACAAATCCAAGCCAAAGTATTCTATACAACAACTAGCTTTGGACTCCTCAGAAACGTCAATGTCCTAAGAGAATAAAACAGAACAAAAAGGCTGGGGAGCTGCTCCAGATCAAGAGACAGAAGGAGACATGTCATTGACATCTAAATGCAATGCATGGTCCTTGATTATATTGGATCCTGGATGTGAAATTATATGTTTTTTTAAAGAACAGAGATATTATTGATATAACTGGATAAATTTGAATATGGAGTGCATACTGAATAAAACAGTGTTGATCCTGTCCCCATAATGTTAAAATTTTGGAGCATTGCGATTCATGTCAGAGAATGTCCTTGTTTTGAGGAGATTCATAAGAAGTACAGCATTTAGATATAAGGTATTGTGATATCTGCAATTTACTTTCAAGAGGGAGAGAGAGAGAAAGGGAGATAAAATGTTAACACTGGCGAATCTAGGTGAAGGACATAGGAATGTCATTGTACTACAATTATTACTTTTCTGTAAGAGTGAAAATTTCCAAATAAAATATTGGAGGCAAATCAATAAGTATTTTTTTAAATAAAACTTCTACCATGTTTCAGGGCACCTGCATGTGTCAGTCAGTTGAGTGACGGACTCTTGATTTCGGCTCAGGTTATGATCTCACGATTTTGTGGGTTCAAGCCCCACATCAGATTCTGCATGCTGACCATGCATGGAGCCTGCTTGGGATTCTCTCTCTTTCTCTCTCTCTCTCTCTCTCTCCTCTCCTTCCCCTCCCCCATTTGTGCTCTCTCTGTCTCCCTCAAAATAAATAAATAAACTTTAAAATTTCTACCATCGTTTCAAATAATTATAAGTTTTTTCTACCCCTTGAAGTATTAGCCAGAGGTACCTTTATTCAACAGTTATTGAGTGCCTACTGTATGCCAGGCATTGTCTTGGGCACTGGGTAAGCAGTGGTGAACCAAACATAAAAATCCTTGCTTTCAGGGCTTGGGTGGCTCATTCGGTTAGTGTCCGACTTCACCTCAGGTCATGAGCTCACGATTCATGGGTTTGAGCCCCGTGTTGGGCTCTGTGCTGACAGCTCACAGTCTGGAGCCTGTTTCCAGTTCTGTGTCTCCCTCTCTCTCTGCCCCTCCCCCACTCATACTCTCTCTTAAAAATAAATAAACATTAACAAATTTTTTTTAAATCCTTGCTTTCATAGAACTGATATTTTAATGGAAAGTGCATCTCAGCCTGCCTTTTCTGCTATTCTCCACACTGGCACCCTCAGCATCTGGCCATATGTATGTGGCAAAGACTGCCTGGTGGCCCAGGCTGCTCCCATTCTCCGCTTACTTAGTAACAGAACACTGATTTAATTGCAAAGGTATTGACCAGCCTTCCTTGAAGCTAGGATAGCTGAGACCAAAACCCTTCAATCAGTGGGTGGGACTTCAAGGAAAGTTTCTTGAAGGGAATAGACAGCGGGCAGGTGCCCCTCATCCCCTGTACTCTTCCCATGTTATTTTTGCTTTGAATATGGCCTGGGCTCCAGTAGCCACAGTGAGCCGAGTGGTGATGTGTAGAACAGAATCCCTGTGCTGAGGCTAGCAGAGCAGGAAGCTGGAAGGCATTGCATCTCTGCTGACCCTCTGGAGGTGAAACACTATTTGTCTCACGTGGGAGAAAAACAAACCTCTGTCCTGTAGGTGGTCTCCGTTTTAACAGTCAAATATAATTCGCAACTGATATGGGAGCACCCAGGGACATCAACACATCAGCCAGAGGGGACGGGGAAAGCATGATGATGGCACCGATGGGTGCTGTCCCTCAGCACTCAATGCCCAGAGATTGACTAAGTATTTTGCATGCATTAACTAATCTAATCCTCACAACAATCCTGTGAAATGGATGAACATTGACCTATTTTACAGGTGAGGACACTGAGGCACAGAGCAGTTGAGTCACTGGCCCAAGGTCACATTGCTAACAAATGGAGCCAGGCTATGAACCAGGCCATCTGGAGCCTGAGACCATTCTCTTACAGCAAATTATTCTGCAAGGGGCAGCCCCAGAGCAGGGCACTGGACTGACCTGAGAGGCAACCCACCACCCTGGAGCCCCTGTATGGTCTCCTTCCACACTGACCATGGCTTGGTCACATGACTGGCTTTGGCCAATGGGGCATTAGCACAGAAACTTGCTAAGTGCTTGTGTATTGGAAACGGTCTTGCCACCTTGCAAGGAAGCCCAGCCTGGACTACTGAAAGATGAAAGACACCCTCCACCCCCCCATGAAAGAAAGGCTTATGCAGGTGAGCATCCCAGCAGACCCCAGCACTAAGCCAGCCCACAAGCTGACTACAGCCCCATGAGTGAGTACAGGAGAAAAACCACTCAACTGACTCTTAGAATCTTGAGACATAATAAGTCACTGTTGTTTTTGTTTAATATTTATTTTTGAGAGAGCATGAACAGAGGAGGGACAGAGAGAGAGGAGGACAGAAGATCTGAAGTGGGCTCTGCACTGACAGCAGAAAGCCTAATGCAGGGCTCAAACTCATGAACCATGAGATCATGACTTTAGCCAAGGTCAGACACTCAACCAACTGAGCCACCCGGGCACCCCTAAGTTGTTGTTGTTTTTAATCCACCAAGTTTTGGGATCATTTGTCATGTATCAGTAGATAACCAAAACTTGCAGACAGATATAGGAAGTGACCTGAGGAAACGCACGGAGAAGAGACAATTAAATTCATCAACCATTTATTAAAGCCCCATGTCCCAGAGGTCCCAGAAGAAGCTAGGGAGAGGAAAGAATGAAATCATAGGATTAGACAGTCCCTGCCCTCAAGAAGCTGGCATTCTCTGGTCCCAGAAGATTCCTTCACATGAGAGACAGTATAGATTCATTGCTGGGCCCAGTAGTCTGCAAGTGTGGGTTTGGATCTTGGCATCCCCACTTCCTAATTGTATGAGCTTTGCAAGTTATTTCACTTCACTGGGCATTATCCATTCATCCACAAATACCTGTTATTAAATTCTGGAAAACGCAAGCTAACCTATAATGACAGAAAGCAGATCTCTTGATGCCTGGGGAAGGGAGTGTACAGGTGCATACAGATGTCAAGATGCATCAACACATTTTAAATGTGTGCAGTTTGTTTTATGCAAATTATACCTTGACATGATGGTACTTCTATGTGTCAACTTGGCTAAACAATAGTTTCCAGTTATTTGATTAAGCACTAATCTAGGTGTTTCTGTGGAGGCATTTTGTAGACATGGTCAAAGTTGATCTAGGAGATAATCCTCAATAATTCAGTGGGCCTCATCTGATCAGTTGAAAGGCCTTAGGAGCAAAACTAAATGGGGGTAAAAATTCTTCCCTGCGGAAAAAGAAATTCTGCCTGTGGACTGCAGCATCACCTCCTGCATGAGCCAATTACTTGTAATACATCAATCTCTAGATGATAGATAGATGACAGATAGATAAATAGATATATATAGAGAGAAAGATATATATATATCCTACTGATTCTGTTTCTCTGGTAGAATCTTGAATGACACACTTGATAAATGTAAAAAAAAAGTCTAAGAAATCTATATAAATGAAAAATAGCTACCAGTCTCTGTTGACATAAAATTGGAAATTATGATTAAAAAGGTTAGGCACGGTTTTTTAAGTGCTGTGGAGTCAACGTAAATCAGGAACTTGCATTCTAGTGGAGGAGAAGGAAAGAGAAAATAAACAGACATACAAATAAATATATAATGTCAATAAGTGAGTAGTACAAGCTCTTGGTTTATGTCAAAGGGAAAAGGGACAGAATGGTGGAAACATTAATTTAGACAGGATGACATATGAGCAGAGGATGAAGTGAGGAAGCAAGTGACACAAACATCTGGGGAGAGAACACTTCGGTAGCAGGAATTGCACATGCAAAGGCCCTGAGGTGTCAAGAAGACATGTGTCATATGTGTCTGCCCAACATGGATTGCTTGCTGGAGCAGTCCCAGTGCAGACAGGAGACAGAGATCACCCAGTAAGCTAAGTAGGGCAAGTTTAATATAAAGAATTATTAAGACATTAATATGTTCAATATTATTTATAATTCTTTATACAGTATAAAGAATTATTCAGCAATAGTAGAAGAGTGACTATGAAAATGGAAAGATTTTTTTCTAAGTTTATTTATTCTGAGAAAGAAAGAGAGAGAGAGAGAACACACCAGCCCAGGAGGAGCAGAAAGAGAGGGAGAGAATCCCAACCAGGCTCTGAGCTGTCAGTGAAGAGCTCAATTGGGGGCTTGATCTCATGAATCATGTGACTATGACCTGAGCTGAAATCAAGAATCTGACATTTAACTGATTCAGTCATCCAGGCACTCTGATGGAAAGAGAATTCTGAAGGGTACCCTAGGTCTAAAGAGGAGTATTCGAAGAAGAAGGACAAACTTTTTTTTTTGAAACAGACAGACAGAACATGAGTGGGGGAGGGGCAGAGAGAGACACACACACAGAATCTGAAACAGGCTCCAGGCTCTGAGCTGCCTGCACAGAACCCGACGGGCTCGAACCCACGAATCGCGAGATCATGACTTGAGCAGAATCAGACGCTTAACCAACTGAGCTACCCAGGCGCCCCATCAAAGAAAGACAAACTTGAAGAAGGGTTCAAATATCCACACTGGATGATGGGGAAGCTCTGGAGTCACTGGGACCAGAGCTGGTCAACAGTCATCATGTAGGCAGAAACAGTACTCTGGGGGCAGGCAAGCCAAGGTTGATGAGAGGCTGCCCACAGGGACTTGGGGGGCTGTGAAGGTGCCAGTGGAGCTGGGAGCTAAAGAAGACACTGTCCGCAGGGTCTGGCATACCTCTGTGTGTGGAGTGGCCAAGGCAGCTCTGAGCCAAGTGTACGGGATGAGGATTAGGTCATCAGCTCACTAGACAGCCAGCCCCATATCCCTCATCCCATCCTGTCCCACTCCCCAGCACCATGTGCTTGGAGCCGAGGAGAGCGTGTGAAAGCAGTGACTTGTCAGGGCACAGCCTATGCTGCCTGAGGCTCCCGGACACCCTAGTGCCACCCGGGTGAAGAGAGAAAGCACATAGAACTGGACAAAACTGCCCCCTGCAGTAATGTGGCCAGGAGAAACCTCACTGGAACCAAACAGTGGAGAGAAAAGAGAAACCTGACAACCCCAGGGAAGAGGGCCCCTTTCTCCTTCAGGGTCCCTACAGCACCCTCTACAGGCCAGGCTGAACAACTTCCTGGCTGGCCGGGGACAAATAACCAGGGCCCAGCTCCATTATCAAGGAGCAGGCAGAAAGAATGTATTTGGAGCCAAGAAGCAATAAACTTAAAACCTACACAAATACTCTCCTACATTTTGGTAATTTGCCACATTATAAGGCCCAGCCTTCCTCAGGTAGAGGCCAAAAAACTCACACTCCCAGATTCCCTTCTCCTAAGAAGTATTTCTGTAGACTTACGACCTGGTTTCCACCCATCAGATGCATCCATGTAACATCGGGTTCAAAAGTGAGTCACAAAACAAAGAGAAATGAAAACATGTATCCACACAAAAACGAAACGTTCACAGCAGCATGATTCATCATAGCCAATGAGTGGAAACAACCCAGAAGTCTACTAACTGATGTTTGGATAAACAAATGTGATCTATCCACAGGATGGAATATTGCATCAGGTATAAAAATAAATGAAGTACCAATACAAGTTACAAAAGGAATGAACCTTGTAAACATTACACAAAGTGAAAGAAGCCAGACCCAGACGTACTCTATGATTCTATTTTATGAAAACGTCTAGAATAGGTAAATCCACAGAGATGAAAATAGATGAGTGGTTGCCTAGGGCTGTGTCAGGAGTGGGGTGGGAGGAAATGAGGGGTGAAGGCCGCAGCATATGTGATTTCTTTGGGGGGGGTGATGAAATGTTCTAAAATTGATGGCTTCGCAAATACATTAAAATCCATTGAACTGTTCACTTTACATGGGGAAATTACATGCTATGTGAATTGTATCTTGATAAAGTTTTTACCAAAAAGCATGTAATATAATGCCAGGGAGGGATAAGAAGGAAGGCCTGCATGAGACAGACTGGAGTTTGAAGCCTGGCTTTGCCACTGACAGATCATGAGACCTTGACTAAGTTGCCTCACCCGGCTAATCCTTGGTTTCCTCACCTATAAGATGGAATGATAATAATATATACTTCACAAAGTAATTATAAAAACTAAATGAAGTCAATAACAGTAGCTGGGAGGTCAGTGCTCAATACATATTGGGTTTTGTTCTTTAAAAAAAAAAGTGAGCCATAAGAGGAGGTGGCCACAAAAGTGGAGAGCAGTCACCTGGTGGCTCCTGCAACAGAAGCTTCTAGTTCTTTGCGGGAGATTGTGAAGGATGCTCCTAGAGTCTGGTCCTGACCACCAGAGGTTCTAAGCAACAGATACAGGGCTCCCCCTTCCAACTCCAGGGAGACACTTCAGTGCAGTTGGGGATTATTCCAGATTGTTAGCTTCATAATCTGCTTCTCTGCACCCTCTGATAATCTGTGAGCCTCTCAATGTCCTTATCACACACTTGCTTAAACTAGCCAGTATGGATCCTGTTGTTTGCAGCCAAGAGCCCTGACACATACTGGGAGAAGGAGGCTGTTCAAGAAACAGTAGTGACTCCATCTGACAGAGAAGGGGGTAAAGAGGGAGAAGAAGCTAGAATGCCTGGAGGGGCCGGCCTTCCCAAGGGCTTTGTTAAGCATGGCAGGAGATCTGAACAGAGGGGGGGACATCATCTCTGACTGTATGTGGACAGTCACGGACTGGGGGCTGGAGGGAGAAGGGAGCAGCCTGCTGTGATTGCCTGGGCAGGAGGTGACCATAGACAGGGCAGGATGGGGGTGGGAAGAGGAGCAGAAGTTGATGAATTTGGGGGCGCCTGGGTGGCTCAGTTGGTTGAGTGTCCGACTCTTGATTTTAGCTCAGGTCATGATCCCAGGGTTGTGGGATTAAGCCCCATGTTAGTCAGGCTCCACGCTGAGCATGGAGCCTACTTAAGATTCTCTCTCTCTCCCTCTGCACCTCTCCTCTGTTTGTACTCTCTCTCTCTAAAAAAAAAATTAATTAATTAATTAAAAATAATAAAGGGGTGCCTGAATTACTGAATCGGTTAAGTGTCCAACTTCGGCTCAGGTCATGAACTCATCATACATGGGTTTGAGCCCTGTGTTGGGCTCTGTGCTGACAGCTCTGAGCATGGAGCTTGCTCAGGTTCTGTGTGTGTCTCTCTCTCCCTCCCCTGCTTGTATTCTGTCTCTCTCTGTCCCTAGAAAGTAAATGTTTAAAATTTAAATAAATTAAATAAATAAGAAGTGAGTGAATTTGGAAACACTTTGTTTTTTTAATGTTTATTTATTTGTCTATTTTTGAGAGAGAGCGAGAGCATGAGCAGGGGAGGGGCAGAGAGAGAGGGAAAGAGAAAATCTCAAGCAGGTTCCCCATGGTCAGTGCAGAGTCCCACTCGGGGCTCAAACTCATGAACCGTGAGATCATGACCTGAGCCAAATCAAGAGTCAGACACTTAACAGACTGATCTACCCAGACACCCCTGGAAACACTTTAGAAGTAGAGCCAGAGGATTTGCTGATGAATGTGTGTGAGTGAAACAGACAGACAAATGGAATAACAGAGACAGAGAAAGGGAGACAAAGAAGGAAAGAGAGAGATAGAGGTCAAGGGTGACTTGATGGTTACAATGAAGCCTTAATTCATCAATAGGAAAAGGAGAACAATACTGGAGAGGGTCATCATGAGGAATCTATATAATCACAGGTATAAAGCATTTTTGCATATTTCATGTACCACTGTCATTCTTATTTACCATAGGGTATGTTTGAAACAATTCATGCAAACTCATCATCTTTGTCCTGGAGCCCACCGAAACCCTCCACGTGTCCCTTAAGATTCCAAGAAAGGCCTCCACCATGCTCCAATTTCTTCAAAAACATCTACCTGCTTACTTTGTGCCCCTCGCAAGGAAAATAGGGGTGAACTCAGGGCAACTTCCTCCCCTCCCACCATTCCATGGGTTCTAAGGATTTACCAGTCCAGGAGCCTCTTTGCAGAAGAATTCCAGCCTCCCTGCTCTAGCCTCCTTTCTGTTTCTCTTTCAAATTCCACTTCCCATCTGTCATCTCCTGGCCACCGACCGCCCACCTGGCCTCCCCAGTCCTGCCCAAACCCTGCCTGCAAATTCCAAATTCAGATAGTGCATTTGCTTCACTTATATAAACTAGGATTGTCCCTCCAGCCAATCCAGTGATGCATGGGTTTTGCTTGCTTTGCAATCATCTGTGTAACTCAGAAGATACCAATGTCTGAGCTGCAGTCCCAGAGACTACACTCTATCAACGGTTCTCAAACTTTAATGGGTATTGAAATCAGCTGGAAGTCTTGCTAACACATAGATTCCTAGATCCTCTGATTCTGTAGCTCAGACAATGGGCATTTCTTTTTTTCTTTTTTTATTTCTAGGAGAGAGAGAGAGACAGAATGAGCAGGGGAGGGTCAGAGAGGGAGGGAGATACAGACTCCAAAACAGGCTCCAGGCTCTGAGCTGGCAGACAGCACAGAGCCCGACACGAGGCTCGAACCCACGAACCGCGAGATCATGACCCAAGCGAAAGTTGGACGCTTAACCGACTAAGCCACCCAGGCACCCCAACAATGGGCATTTCTAACAAGTTCCCAGGTGAAGCTGATGCTGCTGGTCCAAGGACCACACTCTGAGAACCGCTGCTCTATGCCAAGAGGTGGTAACTTGTCATGGTTAAAACTCTTGCTCCTTAAAGTGTGATCCACAGACCACTGGCATCACCTTGAGAGAGTGTTAGAAATACAGAATCTCAGGCCCTACACCTGATCTATGAATCAGAAATATGCATTTTAACAAAATCCTCAGGTGATTTGTATACATGTTAAAAGTTTAAGGAGCATTGAGTTCAATCCCAGTCCCGCCTATTATTAATTGTGAGATTTGGAAGTGTTTTCTTGAAGTCTCAGTTTCCTCATTTGTAAAATGGGGGTAACAGTAATCCCTACCTCATAAGATCATAGTAAGCATTAGGGGCGCCTGGGTGGCTTAGTCGGTTAAGCGTCCGACTTTCGCTTAGGTCATGATCTCGCGGTTCATGGGTTCGAGCCCCATGTCGGGCTCTGTGCTGACAGCTAGCTCAGAGCCTGGAACTTATTTCAGATTCTGTGTCTCCCTCTCTCTCTGACCCTCCCCTGCTCACGCTGTCTGTCTCTCTCTCTCTCCTAGAAGTAAATAAAAATATTTAAAAAAAAAAAAAAGATCATAGTAAGCATTAAATGAATTAATACAAATCTAACAGTGCCTGGTGTAGGATATGCACTAAATAAATGTTTGTTGTTTTTGTTATTATTATTGTCAGCTCCTCAGGTGTTTCTAATATGCAGCCAAAGATGAGAAACACTGACCAAAGCTAAAATCTGCCCCCTGGGGCCCTAGGAGTCATGGAGATGTGGATTAATGTATGGAAACAGACTGAAATGGAGATGAAGACATCAAGATAGGAGCCAGAGCCAGAAAACAGCAGCAAAGTGCCACAGACTGCAGCCTAAGAACCAAAAGCTGAACCCAATGGGAGACTGAGACTCCAAGAGAATTACACACACGGAAAAGAAGTATCAACCCTTTTCACAACCAGAGGTTAGAGGCAAAACTAGATGAGGCTGGGGCGCCTGGGTAGCTTAGTCGGTTAAGCGTCTGACTTTTGCTGAGGTCATGATCTCGCAGTTCATGGGTTCGAGCCCCGCGTCGGGCTCTGTGCTGACTGCCAGCTCAGAGCCTAGAGCCTATTTCAGAGTCTGTATCTCCCTCTCTCTCTGACCCTCCCCTGTTCACGCTGTCTCTCTCTCTCCTAGAAATAAATAAAAATATTAAAAAAAAAAAAACTAGATGAGGCTGACTTGCCTCCCCTGATCAACCATCCATCTATCCACCCATCTGCCCATCCACTCATCCATTCATACACACATACATACATACATCTGTCCATCCATCCACCTATCTATCCATCTATCCATCTATACATACATACAAACATGTATCCAACCATCCATCCATCCATCCATCCATCCATCCATCCATCCATCCATCCATCCATTAACCTATCTATCCATCCATCCACCCATCCATCCATTCATCCATACATCTATACATACATACATCCATGCATCTATCTGTCCATCCATCCACCTACCTATCCATCTATCCATCCATCCATACATACATACAAACATGTATCCATCCATCCATCCATCCATCCATCCGCCCCAATCCATGGCCCCGTCCTGCCTCCCTTCTCCCTGCCATGTCCTTATCTCTTCAGTTCATCCATCCAACAGGTAGGACCATAGGTCCATCATGGGCCTGGTGGCACCCTCCGGAGCCCACAAATCTGGGGAGAGACTGCTGTATTGTGAAGTTCTAGTCACCAGGCACCCAAGAGAATGGTCCACCATCTTTGTGGATCTCCCCGATGGAGGTTAAGAAGGCAAGCTCTGGAATCAAGCAGACCAGTATTTGAATTTGACTCTACTGGCTACCAGCTTTGTGGCCTGAAACAGATTACTTCCCTGTGTCTCAGTTTCCTCACCTGAAAAGTGGGCAGTGGAGGCCCCCTAATCTGGACAGACACCTCTGCAGTTTGAGGCCTGGCCCTCCATCCTGCCTGCCCCTCCCCTGATGGACTGTTAGAAAATGGACATTGTGCCCTACCCAGACCCCCGGCAACCTGGGTCAGGGTGGAGGGCGGGCCTGGCCACCTTCCCTGACTTTGCTCTGGCCTCCTGTTCAGACAGGCCAAGGTTCCTTCTGTACCCCCCTTCCCTCCAAGGACCTGAGGGGCTTAGGTGGCCCTCACGCAAACTACCCTCTGCAGTTTGGCTTTGTCTACCCCGGCTACCCCAATCTCTGGTAGTTCTGGAATGGAAGGGCTCTGGCTGCCCCAGGGCAGTGAGAGGATGGGAGACACTGAGTAGGGACTCAGGGCAAGCCCGGACCCACTAAACCCCCGCTAGTATAGGATAAGCACTCAAATATAGCCACGGTGCCTTATGGTTTCCCATCTGTCCTGCTAAAGGCTCACCTCTGGCACTCACTCTCTAGTCCTCTGCGGACTCACACTCTCCCTCACTGAGAGATAACAGTGGTAGCTCTTACTATTGAAGTCTACCCTCCATCCCTCATGTTGTGGGCTGACACCCCCTCCTGCCCTGCCACTGTCCTCAAAACCACTCCATGCTGAGGGGCCAAAACAGTAACCACTTGGTCACCCCAGGCACACAGTACAGGCTCATTAATCTTTGATTACAGAATGGATGAGGGAGGAGGCAAGATGGCGGAGAAGTAGGGAGCTCCGTACATTTCGCCTGCACCCATCTCTCAAACAGAGAAGGCCTGAGGTCGTAGGACACTGAGCCACAGGAGTTGGAGAAGAGAAAGAGACAGAGTACACTGATGACAGAATGGATGAGAGCATTCTTTTTTTTTTTTTTAATATTTTTTTATTTATTTCTAGGAGAGAGAGAGAGAGAGAGAGACAGCGTGAGCAGGGGAGGATCAGAGAGAGAGGGAGACACAGACTCTGAAACAGGCTCCAGGCTCTGAGCTGGCAGTCAGCACAGAGCCCGACGCGGGGCCCGAACCCATGAACCGCGAGATCATGACCCAAGCGAAAGTCGGACGCTTAACCGACTAAGCCACCCAGGCGCCCCTGGATGAGAGCATTCTTAGGTGCTTGGTGGACCAAGGGTGCCCCTCCACAGGACCTGAAATTGGGTATTGCTGTAGCAAGTGAGGAGAGCCTAAAGGACACCTGTGTACCCATGGGTACGTACATGGGTACGTGTGAGGGGCAAAGCTGAGCCAGACAGTGAAGTCCGGTGAAAAGGGACAGGTGCTTGATGAGAATGACACCCACAAGGTCAGGTTGAAGAGAGACCTGAGGAGACATACTTGAGTGGCCGAAGTGGCAGACACAGGCAAGGAGCAAGTCAGAGAGAAGGAGCAGAGTCCAGCGGGAGTCTTGACTCTCCTGCCTCACCTGCCCTGTTGCCTGGCTCCCTTCACCAGCTTCTCTAACCTGCCTGCTCTCACCTCTCTCCCTCCTTGATGTCCCTTCAATTTCCTCCCCTGTCCCAGCAGCCGGCACCCCCCCACGCCCAGTTAACCTTCTTAACTGTTCTTACCTAGTCATCCTTCCCCTTACCTGCTCTGCCTACCTGTCCCCTCCTTAGCCACTCCTCTCAGACCTCCCCTTTAACTTTTAATCCTCCAAGTCTGTCTTGCTAATCTGCCCACCTTCACTTATTCTCCATCTGTCTCTTCTCCCATATGGTTTTTCGCTGACAAGGGCTGCTGCTTCCCACCCAGGACCCCTCAATGCGTTCTGGGTGCCCTGGGGCTAGGTTGGGGCTGTGGACCTCAGAGCGGGGAAGGGACTTGGGAGGCAGGAGGACATCTGCATGGGAGGAAAGGGCAGGAGGTGGGGAGGAGGGTATAGAAAAGGCTTTGTAAAAGATGGAGGTCTCCTGGGATTGGGATCTGGGTGTGGAATCTGAAGTTCTGTAGCAAGAACTGAAAGCTGGTAGAGCCAGTCCACCTCCTCTACCCTTCGGTGACCCAAAGAGCCCCTTTCTGCACATTTCCCACCCTCTTCCCTCTGGGGGGTTCCTCTGACGCTGCAGTGGGGTTCCTGGGAGACACCCCAGAGAATCCAATGTGGCATTGTGTGAGGCGTGGGCAATGGTAGTGAGCCTGAGATTCCACTCAGGGTCCCTTGATGCAGCTCTTCCCATCCCACCTGGAACCTGTGCCTGGTGACTAGAACCTTCACTCAGACCTACCCAGACCACCCAGGACAAGTTTGGCCATTTTCAGGACCATCGCAAAGCAAGAAAAGCAAATTGCAGAAAAATGTATTCCATATGATTGACACTACTTTTGTAAAGCTAACAATAAGAATTTGTGCCGAGAACCTGAATTTGATGTAAGTATAGAGAAAGCTGAGTTAACAGTGATTATCTTAGGGGGTTCAAGTGGGACAGAGAGAGGTGGAGAGGGAGATAAGAATGAAAGAGGAATAATATAAGCTGAATGAAAAAAGAAGCATGGGATCATTTTTTTTCTTTTAGTACATTTTAATCAACTTTAACTTTAAAATTTTTTGTTTTAAAATACTAAAAACTTACAAGAAGTTGCAAAAATACTTCAGAGAAGTTTCCCATATCCATCATAACCATAGCAAGCACATTCTCAAAACTAGGAAATTAACATTGTCACAATTAGACTACAGACCTACTGGGACTTCACTGGCTTTCAAATGCATTCATTTCTTTTTGCGTGTCTTTGTGCATGATTCAGTGACATTTTGTCACATGGATAAATAAACACCAGAATCATGATACAGAATTGTCTCCTCACCCCAAAGAAAGACCCAACGACCACCCCTTTACAGTCATACCATCCGTTAGACAACTTACCTTAGACAACTACCAATCTGTTCTCCATCTCTATAATTTTGTCATTGCAAGAATGTTATATAAATGGAATCATATCACATAACATTTTGAAGTTGGTTTTCTTCATTCAGCACAATGCCCTTAAAGATTATCCAACTGTGTGCCTCACTAGTTCCTTCCTTTTTATTGCTGAGTACTATTCCATTGTATAGATGCACCAATAACAGAATATTTAACCATTCATCTGTGGAAGGACATGTGGGTTGCTTCTAGTTTGGGGTTACTACCAATTATTAATATTAAATAGTTTAGCTAGTACTAGTAGTTTAAGGGGCAATTAAAAGTGCCATAAAGGGGTGCCTGGTTGACTCAGCTGGAAGGATACACAACTCTTGATCTCAGGGTCATGAATTCAAGCCCCACATTAGGTTTGGAGCCTACTTTATAAAAAAAAGTTCTTTGAATATGTTTATTGAATTCTTGTGTCAACATGCACTTTTATTCCCCCAAGATAAAATGCCCCGGAGTGTGATTATGGCATCACGTGGTATAAGAGTATGTTTAACTTTTTAAGAAACTGCCAAGTATTTTCTAGAGTGGCTCTACCATTCTACATTCCTGCCAGCAATGTATGAGAGGTCCTGTTTCTTCGAATTCTCACCAGCATTCACTCTTTTCAGTATTATTATACATTTTTTATGTTTTTATTTATTTCTGAGAGAGAGAGAGACAGCATGAGCAGGGGAGGGTCAGAGAGAGAGGGAGATACAGAATGTGAAGCAGGCTCTAGGCTCTGAGCTGTCAGCACAGAGCCCAATGCAGGGCTTGAACCCATGAACCGTGAGATCATGACCTGAGCTGAAGTCAGATGCTTAACCAGCTGAGCCACCCAGGCACCCCAACTATACTTAAATTTAAAAATTTTTTTAAATTCATTTATTTCAAGAGAGAGAGGGAGCATGTAAGTGGGGAAGAGGCAGAGAGAGAACAAGAGAATCCCGAGTAGGTTCCACACTGTCAGCATAAAGCCTGGCACAGGGTTCGATCCCACAAACTGTGAAATCATGACCTGAGCCAAAGTTGGACGCTTAACCGACAGCCACCCAGACACCCCAATAATCCGTATTATTATAATTATCCATGCTAATAGGTGTGTTGTGCTATTTCATCATTTAATTTGCTTTTCCCTAATGGAAAGCAATACGGATAGCTTCTCTTGTGTTCATATGCCATCTGAATATTCTCTTTAGTAAAATGTCAATGCCTTCCGTCAATTTTCTAATTGGATTTTCAGATTATTTTTAATTGATGAATTTTGAGAGTTTTAAAAAAATATTTTAGTCTCTAGACTAGAGACTAGACAAGGACTTGTCCTTGTCAGGTATATGATTTGCAAATATTTTCTTCTAGTCAGTTACTCATTTTCTTGTCCTCTTAACAGAGTCTTTCACAGAGTAAGTTTTTAATTTTGATAAAGTCCAATTAATTGATCCTTTTTTCTGAGAAAGAGAGAGCATGCACCAGAGAGAGACAACATGCAAGAGCAGGGGAGGGACGGGAGGGGGCAGAGGATTTGAAGCAAGCTCTCCTCTCTCCACTGAGAGTGGAAAACCTTATGCAGGGCTCAAACTCATGAATGTGGGATCATGACCTGAGCCAAAGTCAGATGCTTAACCCACTGAGCCACCAAGGCACCCTTATCCATTTTGTTTTTTTGAAGAATTATGCTTTTGGTGTCAAGTCTAAGAATTCTGTCTAACCTACATATAGACCATTTACATTTAGTGTAATTATTAATATGGTAGCACTTAAGTCTGCCATCTTTTTTTTTTCTGTTCTTTTTATTTTTCAATATTTGCCTTCCTTTCTCCTTCCTTCCTATGACTTACCTGAACATTTTACGGTGTTTCATTTTGTTTTATCAATGGTGATTTCGCATATTTTCCTTTGGCTTTTTTTTTTTTTTTTTTTGGTGGTTGCTCTCAGATTTCAATATACATATAAATATAACTTACCATAGTGTAATACTATTAACATTTTATCACTTCAAATGAAACGTAGAATCCTCATTGCTATTTAGGTCTCTTTACACTCTCTGCTTTACACATACATACATACCTTAAAAATCTTTTTCAATGGGGCCGACTTCCACTCAGGTCATGATCTCGAGGTTTTTGAGTTCAAGCCCTGCGTTGGGCTCTGTGCTGACAGCTCAGAGCCTGGAGCCTGCTTCAGATTCTGTGTCTCCCTCTCTCTCTGCCCCTCCCCTACTCACTCTCTGTCTCTCTGTCTCTCAAAAATAAATAAACATTAAAAAAATTTTTTTAATCTTTTTAAATACATTGAGAATAACATTAGACAAAGCAAAGTGTACTTTGCTTTCAAACACCTAACATTTTTAAAACTTCTGAAGAGGGTAGTCTATCATATTTACCTACATGTTTACTCATTCCATACTACTTTCCTCATTCCTGCTATTCTAAGTTACCTTTGGTTTTCCCTTTCTTTTTGTTTAAAGAATCTCAGTAATTTGTTTAACACAGGTCTGCTGGTAACAAGTTTTCTTAGTTTTCTTCACTTAAAAATGCCTTTATTTCACTTTCTTTCCAAAAGAATATTTTTGGGGCACCTAGGTGGCTCAGTTGGTTAAGTGTCCAAATCATTTAGGCTCAGGTCACAATTTCACAGTTTTGTGAGTCTGAGCTCCACATCGGGCTCTGCTGAAGACTCTCTCTCCCTTTCTCTCTGCCCCTCTCCCACTCATGCTATCTCTGTCTCTCAAAATAAATAAATAAACTTAAAAAAAGAATATTTTTACTGGATAAAGAAGTCTGGAATGGCAGTTCTTTTCTTACAGCATTTGAAAAATGTACCATTTTCTCCTGGCCTCCATGGATTCTGAAGAGAAATTCGCTATCAGTCAAATGATTGCTACCCCATAAAACGTAATGTGTCACTTCTCTTTGGTTTCTTTTTTTACTTCCTTCCCTTTTTCTTCCTTTTCTTTCTTTCCTTCTTTCTTCCTTTTCTTTCCTTCCTTCTTCCTTCCTTCCTTCCTTCCTTCCTTCCTTCCTTCCTTCCTTCCTTCCTTCCTTCCTTCTTTCCTTTCTTTCTTTCTTTCTTTCTTTCTTTCTTCAAGTTCCAAAAAGGCTGTATTACATACAGGGGGAAGGGCTTCAGTCCTTTTTGGCTATCTCTTTCCTCATGACTACCAGAATATTGCTCAACTCCTCTCTCTCTCTCTCTCTCTCTCTCTCTCTCTCCCCCCACTCCTACCCCGCATGGATGTGTGTCTCCACCCTTTTCTTGATGAACTTGAGGACACACTTGTCTTTAGAGATCTTGAGTAATTCCTTGGCTTGTGGCTTCTATGGGGTGAAGCCACACACTTGTCGAATCACGTCGGGTTATATCGGATTATGTCGGATGATGTCACGAATTTGGTGTACTTGGTGGGGTGCCCATGGCGGTAGCTGTGCCTCAGCTTGCCCATGGTCTTAATCAGCTTGTATCCCTTGTTGAGGCCTCCAGTCATAACGTATCACAGAGCCGAAGCCGCTGCTTCTCAGTGGCTCCTAAGGCAAAAAAGGCTGATTACTTTCAAGATTCTTTGTCCTTAATTTTTATAAGTTTATTATGGTGTGCCTGGATATGGCTTTCTTTGCATTTATCCTATTTGGGGGATACTCAGCTTCTCGAATCTGTAAGTTTATGTAGTTTACCAAATATTTTATATTCAGCCATTATTTCTTCAAATATTTTTTTTCAGACCCAAGTTTCTTTCTGCTCTTCTTCTGGAACATCAATGATGTGAATGTTAGATCTTTTGTTATTGTCCCAAAAGTCCCTGACATTCCTTTTGTCTCAACAGGTACCTTTTAATTTAAAAAAATCTACCTTTATTTTGTGTAGAATTCAACCTATTTACTCTCTGTTGTTCAGAAAGGATAATTTCTATTGGTCTGTTACCAGGATCACTCTCTCATCTCCATTCTTCCATTGGGAAGAATGAGTTTCTTCCACTGAGTTTTATTTCAGTTACTCTATTTTCAGTTCTAAATTTTCTATCTGGTTCTTTATGTCTTCTATTTCTTTGCCAAGACTCTATATATTTTTGAAAATATTTATTTTGAGAGAGAGAGAGCAAGTGAACAAGTGTGAGTGGGGGAGGCTCAGAATGAGAGAGAGAGAGAGAGAGAGAGAGAGAATCCCAAGCAGGCTTCTTGCTGTCAGCGCAGAGCCCAACGTGGAGCTCAATCTTACTAACTGTGAGATCATGGCCTGAGCCAAAATCAGGAGTCAGATGTTCAACCAACTAAGCTACACAGATGCCCCAAGACTTTATATATTTTAATTTGTTTCAAGAGGGTTCGTGAGTGCTCCTTGAAGCATTTTTACAAGTTATTTTAAAATTCTTGTTAGATAATTCTAATATCTATGTCATCTTGGTGTTGATATCTACTTATTTGCTTTCCTCATTGTATTTAAGATTTTCCTGACTCTTGAAATATTGAGTGTAATGAATTATTTTCTCTTGTACCCTGGACATTTAGAGTATTATGAAACTACAATTGCTTTTTTTAAAGATTATATTTTTAAGTAATCTCTACACCCGACATGGGTCTTGAACTCATGACCCCAAGATCAAGAGTCTCACACTCTACTGACTGAGCCAGCCAGGTGCCCCTATAATTCCTTTTTTTTAAATGTTTTTTATTTATTTCTGAGAGAGAGAGAGAGAGAGACGGCGTGAGCAGGAGAGGGTCAGAGAGAGAGGGAGACACAGAAACCGAAACAGGCTCCAGGCTCTGAGCTAGCTGTCAGCACAGAGCCCGACACGGGGCTCGAACCCACCAACCGTGAGATCATGACCTGAGCCGAATCCAACGCTTAACCGACTGAGCTACCCAGGCGCCCCTATAATTCCTTTTTAATACATGTTACTTCCAGGGGCACCAGGGTGGCTCAGTCGGTTAAGCATCTGACTTTCTAACCATAGTTTTAGAGAACTGAGAACTGGGCTATGTGTCTGAAATGGTTCATTCACATGACTGGCAGTTGGTGCCTAATGAGGGTAGAGCGTGGTGGTCACAAGGTGGTCATCCTTCTCATATGGCAACTAGGCTTCCGCCTGAGTGAGAGTCTCAACAGAACAAAGGAGAAGCTGCCTGGCCTTTTCTGACTTAGCCTCAGAAGCCACGTAGCACCTATGGTTATACATGAGCTACATAGATTGAAGGGAAAGGGACAGAATCCCTTCAAAATCTTTAAAGACGTGTTTTAAAACTACTACAGTCTTGGGGAGCCTGGGTGGCTCAGTCAGTTAAGCATCCAACTTCGGCTCAGGTCTCACAGTTAGTGGGTTTGAGCCCCACATTGGACTCTGTGCTAGCAGCTCAGAGCCTGGAGCCTGCTTCAGATTCTGTGTCTCCCTCTCTCTCTGATCACCCCTAACTTGCACTCTGTTTCTCTCTCCCTCAAAAATAAATAAAACATTAAAAAAAATTTTTTTAAATGTTTTATTTACTTCTAGGAAAGAGAGAGAGAGACAGTGTGAGCAAGGGAGGGTCAGAGAGAGAGGGAGTCACAGACTCCGAAACAGGCTCCAGGCTCTGAGCTGGCAGTCAGCACAGAGCTCGACGCGGGGCTCGAACCCACGAACCGCGAGATCATGACCTAAGCGAAAGTTGGACGCTTAACCGACTAAGCCTCCCAGGTGCCCCAAAACATTAAAAAAATTTTAATAAAATAAAATAAAAACGAGTATAGTCTTTCTTCTGGCCACAGGGGATTTACATTCCTTCCACATGCAAAATTCACTTTCTACAACCTCAAATCTCTCATTTATTTTGCATCAGGCTCATAGTCAAGGTCCACGATCTCATCATCTAGATCAGATCCAGAGGAGGTCACACCCCTGCCGGGAGTCTGGAACTCTGGAGCACTTCTGGAGGGAGGGAAGCTGGTGTAACTATTTGGGAAGGCAAAGATGATTATTTAGGACCGTACTGCCTGTAATAGTAGCCACATACATCAATTAAATTTAATTTAAAGAAAAATGAAAAAGCCTGGAAAATTAGTTCCTCCGTTGTACTAGCCAATTTTTTTTTTTTTTTGAGAGAGAGACAGTGAAAACAGCACAAGAGGGGCAGAGGAAGAGAGAGAGAGAATCTCAATCAGGCTCCATGCTCAGCATGGAGCCCAACACAAGGCTAGAAACCACAACCCTGGGATCATGACCTGAGCCAAAATCAAGAGTAGGAGACTCAACCAACTGAACTACCCAGGAACCCCTGCCCTGGCCAAATTTTAAGCACTCAATAGCTGCATGTGGCTAGCAGATACTGCACTGGACAGCACAGACATAAAACACTTCAACCTTTGAAGAAAGTTCTGTTGAACAGTGCTGACCAGACAGTATAAGTGCAGGTATGCCCTGTGCCCCAGAAATCCTACTCCTAAATACATGTCTTAGTCTGGAGTATCCCAAAGGCATGCTTTGAGCCAGAGGGACAGGTGATTTAGTGGAGGAGAAAAAAGCCAAAGTGGTGAATTGTCTGGGCTACAGTGAGACAAGTTGGGCACCCATAGCACTTGCCTGAACCCGAGGGTGCGTACCTCCCTAAGTTTGCACCCCAGCCTCCTTGCTCTTCCACCCTGGTGCCAGCTCGGAAAAGGTGACTGCTGTGGGCAACTCGAGCTCATTCCTACCGGGCGCCTTCCAAGGACCTGAGGAGTCATGCAGAACACAACTCAGAATCGACCCACTGAGGAGAAAGGAAGCAAAAGTATTTACTCGCTGCCTCCTAACTCTCACTGGCTGAAGATTGGCCCTGGAGAATTAATCTTGGCATTCCCAGGTGTGTTCTGCATGCAGACAGGAGAAAGTCCTCAGATGGAGAAGAAAGATAGAGTCATATGAGGTAGGAAGTTGTCAAGGTGTTTGAAAACTGCCCTCCAGGTCTACAAGTGAGTGAAAAAATTAACCGAGGGGATATGGTGGGGATCGCCGACTGGGGTGCTATGGTCTATCCTAGAAAACCTTCCACCGAGAGGATCTGAATGAGCCTTACAGTGATAGGGAGCTAGAGACAACCTAAGTGTCCATCCTTAGGGGAGCAGATAAGTAAAAGTGTTGTGCGAACTCCATGGAACACATTGTTGCAGTTAGAAATGGAGAACTTGGTGTACACCACTCTGTGGAGAGATTTCAGAAACAGTTATGTAAAAAAAAAAAAAGTGGGAGGAGAAATAGAATGAAATTTATTGCACAATCCCATGTATGCAAATTGGAAATACACATACACACGCAAAATCACAAATTATAAAGATACGTCTTCGCAGCCATATATCAAGTGCATTAAAGTGGATACCTGTGAGTGGGCGAGGTAGGAGTGGGGATCGGGTAGAGGAAGGGGGGTAAAACCTTAGAGAGTCTTTCATGGACCAATTGTGATGCTATGTTATGATCTGAAGAGTATGATTAATAACTTTCTGCACCTAAGGGCCAAGAAAGAAAAAAACAAAGGAAGGAAAAATATGAAGTATCTGTACATCAAAGCAATTCCCTACCTGCTACACAATTATTACCACAGAGGGGGTGAGGGTAACAGAGCAACCAGACTCTGCCTGCCTTCTGGAAGCCCTCCTCACTGCCTTCTCCCCAGGCAGCCTCCTCCCTCCCTTCCCCAGCAAGTTCTCTCGTCCCCTAGCAAAAGAGGAGCTCCCTCCCCTCTCGTGCTATCTTGAGGGAGAGAAAGGAGAGCTGGCTGGCTGTGACTCCCAAAGATTCCCATCTTCCTTGGTTGTATGCAGAACAGGGGGTAAGTGCATGGGATGTTAGGGAAGTCCTTTTTCTTTCCTGTGCCTCAGTTTACTCGCCAGTAAAATGGGGTTGATCACAAAAGTAACAATTCATAGGAATGCTCAGAGCTTAAAACGAGCTTCCAAAACAAGCTTGAATGGGCAAAACTCCCTCTCTACCACTCCGGCAGCCTCGCTCCCCTGCCCGGACCCCTGCCCTGCTGTGCCAGCTTCCTGTCCCTCTACCTGCCTGTGCCACAATCAGAGGATTCTCAAAGCTCCAGGAATTCCCACACTAGGTTCAGGGACTCCTTAGTTTCCTCCTGGGATCGAATTTCAAATTTCGGTTTCTCTTTCCATCTCTTAAGGCTGGGCGCTCACCTGGCCCCACCCACAAGTGTGAGCTCACCTGGTTCCAGCTGGCTCCACCCACTCATGCCTTTTAAGGCATTGTGAAAACCGCAATTTCCATTTGCCTTTTCACTTTACACACATCAGCACGATTGCTCACCTAGCCTGGCTCAAAAGGAGAGCCATGCAGCCAGAGAACAAGTTGCTTGCTATTTGGCCATGGCTGCTGCATGGGTCCTGGTGCTGATGACTGCAGGCCTGAGCTTGGCCAGAGCAGGCCCCGTCCCCACTTCCAGGCCCACCACAGCCTGGAGGGGCTGTGACATTGGCAGGTTCAAATCTCTGTCACCAAGGGAGCTGGAGGCCTTCAAGAAGGCCAAGGATGCTTTGGTGAGTCCCCATTGCTGTGGGCTAACCTCCACCCTCCCGCTATGGGCTAGCCTCTCACTTTTCAGCCACAGTTAACCCACTGTCCTTTCTGCTATGGATTAAACTCCAGCCCACCTTCATCCTTGCTGCTGTGGGCTAGCCTCCAGCCCTCCTCCTGGGGGCTCATCTCGCCTCTTATTCTCTAGGAAAATTCGCTGAAAAGCTGGAGTTGCACTGCCCGCCCCTTCCCTAGGAACCGGGACCTGAGACAGCTACGGGTGAGTCGGAAGTGAGGCCACCGTTACCTGCACCTGGCCCCTCGCCTCCTCTACCTCACCTGTGCTTCCTTGAGTCTGGTCTCTCCTCACCTGTCCTGTGTTCCCCCGACCCCCCTTTCTTCTTCAACTGCTCCCTTGACCCCGTCCCTCCCTTGGGTCTCTCCCTTGGGTCTCTTTTACCACTTCTCAGCCTGTCCCCACGTCCCTGTCACTTTCACCTGTCCCCATCACTTTCCCTCTTACCTAATTCCTTCTCGCTTCTCTCCTTTTCACTCCCATCTCTTCAAGCTTCCGTGACCACCGCGAGCCACCTTTCATTTGTCCCATTTCACTTTTTCACCTGTATCTTCCCTTATGTTTCCGCCTTCGCTTGTACACTCTTCGCCTGCACCCTTCTCCTGCCTCCCTCTCGCCTGACCCATCCCCGATCCTGTGTCACATGCGTCACAAACCTCCTGCCCTCCTTCCCTGCACTCCTGACCTGTCCCCACTTAACTGGGCCTTCTTGCCTACACTTCCTCACCCGTTCTTTCTCACCTCTCCGCAGGTGTGGGAGCGCCCCGTGGCCTTGGAGGCTGAGCTGGCCCTGACGCTGAAGGTCCTGGGGACCATGGCTGACGCGACCCAGGGGGATATCCTGGACCAGCCCCTTCACACGCTGCGCCACATCCACTCTGAGCTCCAGGCCTGTGTGAGTGCTGGGGGCACCCAGGCCGTGTTCGCGGGCTCTGGGCCTGTGGGACCTCACCCCCCTGCCCCAGGCCCTGCCTCACACGCCACCCTCCTCTGCCCCCAGGTGGCAGCTCAGCCCACACCAGGCCCCCAGTCCCAAGGCCGCCTCCACCACTGGCTGCACCGGCTCCGCGAGGCCTCAAAGAAGGTGAGGGACCCGAGAAGGAGACAGATGCCCAGGCCCTGTGTAAGGGGGGAGGTGGGCACCCCAGCAATGGCAGCCACGCTCTCTTCTCGCAGGAGTCTCAAGGCTGCCTCGAGGCCTCCGTCCTGTTCAACCTCTTCCGCCTCCTCAAGAAGGACCTGGAATGTGTCGCCAGTGGAGACCTGTGTGTCTGAGGACCCAGACCCACTCCTAGCCCATCTGGGACCCCAGACCTTATTTATGCGTGAAGCCCCTGCCTTAAGTTATTTCCTCTCGCCCCTTATTTATTGACCTGTGGCGCCGACCTAGATCCAAAAGCAATGCTTGTTTTTCTACTTTTATATGATATGCATCAATAAACAGTAAGGAGTTGGACCCTTCTGGGATAGGTGGATCTTTGAGTGCATGTACGCTTGTGAGTCTGTGACTGCATGTGGATGTCTGTGTGGTGCAGGTGAAATGGGTAACTGTATATTTATGTGTGACTGACTTCTTTGGCTGGGTGCCCGTATGGATTTAACTGAGTATCTGCTTGAACCTGAATCTGAGTGAAAATGCATAATGGCATGTTCACGCCCACTTGTGCAGGGGTGTGTGCCCTTAAGCACATGTTTATATGTCTCTCTGTCTATCCCTGTCTGTGGGAACTGGATAGCCCTCTCTTCCATGGGTACTTAGGACAGATGGAGGTCTAGACCAATCAAGTTGATTCATCCTGTAATACATATCAGAAAGCCAACTCAAATGGGGAAAGCAAAAACAGGTTCCATTATCACAAATAAGAAACAGTCAGCTGGGCGGGGGCGGGGAGTTCCAGGACTGGCTAATTAATTAATATTCAACAATGTTATTGGGGAACCAAATTCTTTCCATTTCTTTTTTTAATGTTTATTTATTTATTTTGAGAGAGAGAATGCACACGTGTGTACATGGCAGAGAGAAAATCCTAAGCAACCTCTGTGCTGTCAAGCAGAGCCCAATGTGGGGCTCAATCCTGCGAACCTGTGATCATGACCTGAGCCAGAATCAAGAGCCAGATGCTTAACTGACTGTGCCACTCAGGCACCCCAGGTTCTTTCCATTTCTGTTGGCTGATTTTTTGGGGGGGTTGGGGGGAGAGAGAGAGAGCGGGGAAGGGGCAGAGAGAGAGGGAAAGAGAGAGAATCCCAAGCAGTCTCTGCACTATCAGCATGGAACCCGATGTGGGGCTCGAACTCATGAACCATGAGATCGAGACCTGAGCCAAAGTCGGATGCTTAACCAACTGAGCCACCCAGGTGCCCCTATTGGCTGATGCTTACTCTGGCTACCTCATGGTCTCAAGATGGCAGCCACAGCTCCAGCTGTCGCACACAAACAATATCTTCCAAGTCATCACCAACCACCTCAAACTTAATGGAGTAGAACAGCTCACAGCTTCTGTGGGTCACGAATTTGGACAAGGCCCGATGTGAATAGCTTGCCTCTGCTCTGGGGCCTTGGCTCTTTTCCCACAGTCTCACCTTCCAGAGAAACTCCCTGTTGGATGTGCACGCTTGTCTTCTTGGCTAGAATTCAGTCACCTGCCCAACCCTAAGGCAATCAGTAGCAAGAAAGATAATTACAAAGATAGCGTTAGGGGAGTCTGGCTGGTTAGGTAGGAAGATCATGTGACTCTTGAGCTCAGGGTCATGAATTTAAGTCCCATGTTGGGTGTAAAGATTACTAAAAAAAATAAATAAAAACACTTAAAAAAAAGATCGGGGCAGGGCGCCTGGGTGGCTTAGTCGGTTAAGCGTCCGACTTTCGCTTAGGTCATGATCTCGCGGTTCGTGGGTTCGAGCCCCACGTCGGGCTCTGTGCTGATACTGCAGAGCCTGTTTGAGATTCTGTCTCTCCCTCCCCCACTTGAGTGTTTGTGCATGTGCTCTCTCTCTCTCAAAATAAATAAATAAACTTTTAAAAATTAAGATCGGGGCAGGGCGCCTGGGTGGCTTAGTCGGTTAAGCGTCCGACTTTCGCTTAGGTCATGATCTCACGGTTCGTGGGTTCGAGCCCCGCGTCGGGCTCTGTGCTGACTGCCAGCTCAGAGCCTGGAGCCTGTTTCAGTCTGTGACTCCCTCTCTCTCTGACCCTCCCCTGTTCACGCTGTCTCTCTCTCTCTCTCTCCTAGAAATAAAAAAAATAAAAATAAAACTTAAAAAAAAAGATAGCGTTGGACTAATCAAAATTCACCCCTGATACTAGAAAGAAGGCCTTTCCCTGAAAACATGCCCTATGGAGAGAGAATACCAGAATGAACTAGCCCCACCCATTCCATCTCACCCTGGGCCCCTGGAATCCCTAGACCTCTCCACAATTCAGAACCCAAAGAATTAGGGCCACCTGGGTGGCTCAGTCGGCTAAGCATCCGACTTTGTCTCAGGTCATGATCTCAAGGTTCGTGAGTTCGAGCTCTGCATCAGGCTTTGTGCTGATACTGCAGAGCCTGTTTGAGATTCTGTCTCTCCCTCCCCCACTTGAGTGTTTGTGCATGTGCTCTCTCTCTCTCAAAATAAATAAATAAACTTAAAAAAAAAAAGAATTAGTACCTGTTGCAGAAAGGATGGGGGATGGGGCGGTTCCAGGATCCTCTTCAATGTGTGGCCACCGTGCATTCTGATTCTAACAATACCAGAGATTAAATAGTCCACTGGCATCCCCATTCATGCCTGGTATGTGCTGTGACTTTTTAAAAGTGGCCACAAATTCTTTGACATTCCTCCCTTTAAGAGGTGGAGTCAATGCTCCCCCATTGTTGAACTTGGACTTGTGACATCTTCCACCAATAGAGTACAGTGGAAGGCAAGACGAGTGACTTTCAACACCAAGTCCACTTAGCGTTCTTGGAACATGAGTTCTCAGACTCTCCCCATGCGAACCCAATTGCCAGGATGCAAGAAGCCCAAACCACATGACAGTCCCAGCTCAGCTCGGTTTTGAAGCCATCCTAGCTCAGGAACCAGACACGTGAGTGGAGAAGCGTCCAGATGATTGCAGCGCCCAGCTGGGGCAGAGACAAGCCATCCCCTATCCCCACTGTCCCATGATCAAGCTCCCGACCCATTCAACCTGGGAGCGTAACAAAATAATTTTTGTTTTATGCCACTAAGTTTGGGGTTTTGTGAAGCAATAGATAATTGGAAATAGTGTGACAGCCACCAGCCCATCGCAATCACTGGGTGGCGTGTTACAAGAAATTTATTACCAAGAGTAGCTCACTGAGGTTTCCGACTGGTTGAGTTTTTTTGTTTTTGTTTTATTTATTTCTAGGAGAGAGAGAGAGACAGTGTGAGCAGGCGAGGGTCAGAGAGAGCGGGAGTGACAGACTCTGAAACAGGCTCCAGGCTCTGAGCTGGCAGTCAGCACAGAGCCCGACGCGGGGCTCGAACCCACGAACCGCGAGATCATGACCTAAGCGAAAGTTGGACTCTTAACCGACTAAGCCACTCAGGCGCCCCCCGACTGGTTGAGTTTTTATCACATGACAGGGGTTTCAGAAATATCCCCATAGCTTCTAACACTTACTCTGTTGCGTTCTCACGTGTTTTCTGTTAGGAGACAAAGGTCATGAGTACAGTCATATTCCAGAAATTACACACAACCCCTTAGCCACCTCTAGGGTATTATACGGTGTGCAAGTGACAGTGCCCCAGTTTGGAAGGGGGCAGCAAGTTGCCCAGCCCATGGCATGAATTTCTCGCCCCTTGCTTGACTCCTGCTTCTCAGGACTCCCTTGCATTCGGAATGGCCGTCCGACTGAAGGGCTTCTTAAATGATTTAATTTATGTAAAGAATTTAAAACAGCTCTCGGCATAGGTTAAGCCCCATAATTGTGTTTATTGCTGTTACTCTTATTATTTTAGATTTTTTTTTCTTCCCTGACACAAAGAAAACTCTCCCATTTGTTCCCTTCCTTCCTGCTCAGTTCACTCGTATGAGGTTGTGACATCTGGAGCTGCGGTAGCCATTTTGTGACCAAGAGGCAACAAGCCTAGCATACGAAACTATTCTTCTAAGGAAGGTAGAATGGAAGAGTAGGAAAATGGGTCCTTGGTGATATCGATGAGCCATTACATCAGATCTCCAAACCTTGAGACTTCTTGTTAAATGATATCACCACATGTCTTAAGTCATATTAATTGGGTTTTCTGTCTTTCACAGCCAAATATACCTTCACAAATATGTCTCTGTATGCCCAGCATAGAACCTAGAGAAGGTAGTTAATATTTAATACCATGGGGTGCCTAGCTGGCTCAGTTGGTAGAGCATGCAACTCTTAATCTCAAGGTCATGAGTTCAAGCCCCATGTCGGGCATAGAGCCTAGGAGATACCTGAATTTTGACCTATGACCCTCCTCAATATGAGTGCTGTAATGGAAATAAGGTTGCAAATCCCTTCTGGGAAATGCCAAGCCTTACAAAATTGTTTGAACTTGATGTATTTTGGTTTTGCCTGTTCAGCATCCATTTATCCTGGTAAAACGCCTCAGTTTTCCTTTGGGGAATGACCCTGTTTTCCTACTCCTTCATTTGCTTGGACACAGGAGTCAGG
Source organism: Hyaena hyaena (assembly GCF_003009895.1). Classification (NCBI taxonomy): domain Eukaryota; kingdom Metazoa; phylum Chordata; class Mammalia; order Carnivora; family Hyaenidae; genus Hyaena; species Hyaena hyaena. Next base: position 7,976,661 of record NW_024080641.1, on the reverse strand, counting down.
TTTGCTCGATTGGAGCACACCATCTCCAGAGCACAGTGGCAAGCCTTCCCTTGACCCCACACCCGCCCATCATGAGAGCCTCTGTGTCAGCTGTTCCCTGCGCCTCAGACATAGGCTATTACTCCCCTATCACCACAAAGTCTTTACCCGGCTAGTTCCCACTCATCTCTTGCGTCTCACCTAACATCACCTTCTCCTTCAAAAATCTTTCTGCACGGTGCACTGGGCTTCCTATTGCTTTTATCTGGCTAAAACCTTCCCAGCCTACTTTTCTGGCGACTATTTAGGTTCAACCATGTGAAATTGCCAAGGTTCTGCCGTTTCTAACCTACAAAACTGGCGATTTCATATGGTTCAACCTAATTATTATTTTGGTACTCCCCACCCCCTCCCTCCAGGTCACAACACCCAGACCCATGACCCCCACCTGGCCAGTCAAAACATTACATTCCTGGGGTGTCTGGGTGGCTCAGTCCATTAAGCATCTGACTCTCAGTTTCAGCTCAGGTCATGATCTCATAGTGAGTTCGAGCCCCCTCATTGGGCTCCATGCTATTAGTGTGGTGCCTGCTTGGAATTCTCTCTCTTCCTCTCTCTGGTCCTCCCCCACTTACTTTCTCTCTCTCTCAAAATAAATAAATAAACTTTTAAAAATTATAGTCCTTTAGGGGCGCCTGGGTGGCTTAGTCGGTTAAGCGTCCGACTTTCGCTTAGGTCATGATCTCGCGGTTCATGGGTTCGAGCCCCACGTCGGGCTCTGTGCTGACTGCCAGCTCAGAGCCTGGAGCCTGTTTCAGTCTGTGACTCCCTCTCTCTCTGACCCTCCCCTGCTCACTCTGTCTCTCTCCCTCTCTCCTAGAAATAAAAAAACCTTAAAAAATTTAAAAAAAAATTAAAGTCCTTTAGATGCTACAGTCAGTGCTGGGGTGGTATGTAATTCCAGTCAAACCAATCAGAGCCCTTCCCTGATTTGTTTTTTCATTTAGGATTGGAGGAGTTTTTTGCCATTTTACCTTTAGGCGATGGGTCTTGAAGCATCAAGTCTGTGTCTGTAAATAAATGGCCATTGCCCCCACCACATGTGGTTGAAGAGCATGAATCTGAGCTGGGAGAAGCATAGAGGAGAAATGAGTGAGAAAAGCGTCTGGTGGAATTGAACCTGGGTTCCAGTCTCTAAGGCCAAGTTCCTTGTAGCTCTACTCTTCATTGTCTGCTTCCCAGATATATGAGCCAACAATGCCCACTTTTTATGTCTGATCTAGGGAAGCTGAGCTCCTGTCACTCACTACCCAAAGACTCAGACTAATACATGTCCTTGAATCTCTGATCAGGGTCAGCTCTGCTGGGCTCCCACAGCCTCCTGTACTTCTTACAGCAATACGGCTGAGGTTGCCCTGGGCCCCAGGAAGGCAGGCACTGGGTCTGTCTCAGCTGCTGCTGGGTCTTCAGTGCCCAGTACGGCCGGGCACAGAAGAGATACTCAATCATTTCCCTTGGATGATACTATGCCCTCTCTCTCCTATATACCTGTTCCTTGGGTTTAAAGCTCTCAATTTTTTAATTTTTTTAAATTTTTTTTTGAGAGAGAGAGAGAGCCAGGGAGGGGCAGAGAGAGAGGGAGAGAGAAGTCTTAAGCAGGCTTTGAGCTGTCAGCACAGAGCCCAAGGCAGGGCTTGAATTTTCAAACTGTGAGATCATGACCTGAGCGGAAACCAAGAGTCAGACCCTTAACTGAGACACCCGGGTGCCCCTTAAAGCTCTCAATTTTGAAAATCAAGCATGGCATTGACATTGATAAATACTTCTCTACTAAAATGAAGGGGTTACAGGTGAAGGAAGGTGGATGGAGTGTTGTCCAAAGGGCCGAATTGGGGGCCGTGTTGGCCCCAGAGGTATCAGTGGGTAGATGCCAAACTCTGAGATGGCAGTTCCGGATTCGGTTTCAAAGGCATGTACACCCCACCCCAAAGCTGGGGTCTCCACAGAAATCAGACCATACAGTACCTCTACAGGAAACCCTCCACTGGCTTCCCACAGCTCTGAGAATAAAATCTGGGCTCTTGACCCCAGCCCACATGGCTCTTTAGAATCTGTTTCCCTGCTTACCTCTCCCACCTCTCCCCCTCCCTCTCTCCCCCACCCCCCACCTCCCGCCTCCAGTCCAGAGATACTACCTCCCACACACCAAGCACATGCTTCCTTCAGGGGCTTTGCATGTGCCATTCACTCTGCCTGAAATGCTTTTCCCTGCCCCTTCCTACAATGGATTTCTTCAGCTCCAGCACCACACTCTTTGAGCCCCTGATCTGAAGGCCTCCCCCCTCAGTCCTTGTCCTCTCTCATTTTCATTCTTTACATGACACTTATTTACCACCAGACATGTTTACTGTCACACCCTCCCCCCGCCCCCTCCCAGCCTGTGGAATATAAGCTCCTCCACAGGGCAGGGGGTTCTTGTTCTGTTTAACTATTTTGTTCACTGTTGTATCCCCTGCACGGGGCCAGGCACACGGTACCTGCTCAAGAAAGCTTTATTGGGTGAATCAGAGACAATATAGTCAGATGGTCAGGTGTGCAGGATTTGAAGGCAGTCCGCTTTCCAATGCGGCTCTGCCCTTTGGTGGCTGTAGGGTCTTGGGCAAGCTCCTCAACTTCTCTAAACTTCAGTTTCTTCTAGAGAATCGGACGCACACACTACACACATCTGTTGCAGCGTATAAATGCCATCATGCTATCTGAGTGACTCCATTTTGCTGGGCACTGGCTTGCACGCTCTCTACTTGCATCAGGGAGGGCTTGTGAGCTCAGTGCCCGGCGTGTGGGAAGCCCTCCACAGCCGGGAGTCGTGATGACTGAGATAGAGGAGTGTGGCTGGGCCACTGGGTGAGGGAGCCTCGTGGAGTGTGAGTCCCTGGTGCTTCCTGTCCTTGCTGCTTCCCACCGTGTCTGCCCAGATCATCCCCCTCCCTCCTGCTTTGTTTCTATTCCTGTCTTAAGCTCTCCTCCTCCCCAGGCCTCAGGGGGCCCCTGGCTGGCAAGAAGCCTTCTTCCTCCTTCTCCAGGATCAGGGAGGAGCTTTTACAGCAGGCCCCCTCCCCGCCAAGGGCTGGGGCACCCCCACTGGACTAACTGCCCTTCCCCAGCCATAGCCCTCAGTCTCACCTGAGAAACTCCTCCCCACACACCATTCTCTGTGTTCCCAGCGGACCTAGGATCTCTCAGATTCCATGCAGTGACCAACGAGCATTTTGCCTCATCCCCTTCCCCAGGCTGACTTTGGATACCCCTGCTCAGCTAAGTAAGGTCTTTCTGGTAAGTAAGGGCCATTCCCTGGCTTCCAGACAGACGCCAGAGGCAATATAGTATAGTAGTGAGGCGTACTGAGGTCAAATTGCCAGCTCCCCCATTTTCTCATGTGGGGGCCTTGGGCTAGTCACTTTCATTTCTCCCTGGTTCAGATTCCTGGCTGTAAAATGGGATTAAACATATCCACTTCAAACAGCTAGCTGTCTGACCTCAGAGCGCTGAGCTGTGCTTAGCACAATGCCCATGTGTGGAATGGACATCCACCAGCTGCTCAGAAGTAGAGTTCTATGGTTAAGAATACAGACTCAGAAGTCAGGCTGCCTGCCTTTTTAAAACCCGATTTTGCTACCTCCTGTTCTGGTTACATGACCTCGGGTAAGTTACTTTTCTGAGCTCAGTTTCCTCATCTGCAAAACAGGATAAACAGTGCAGATGTACCAGGGTTGTTCGGAGGATTAAACGCCTTTAAGTGCTTGACACCCACTAAATGTTAGCTATTATTTTTATTACTCACCTCTACAACAGGAAACTATCTGCAAGTCTCCCAGGTCACAACTAGCCATCCTTCCTTCTCACTTGAGTCCTAATGCTGTTAATTCAGGTCACACACACACATACCCCCTAAAACACACAGACACACAGAGGTCAGCCAGAGCGGCCTCAGACACAGAAAAAACTTTAATTCTGCTGCGGCGGAGGGTCCCGGCTCCGGCAGGGAGGGGAGGATTTGGTTTTGGATCTTGTTCATGTGGGGATTTATTTGGGGAAATTGGAAGGGATAGGGGAGAGTCTGGTCCTTCCGGTGGGACCTGCCCGGGAGTGTGTGTAGTGGGAAGAGGTAATCAGGAGAGATAGGGAGACTGGACGAGATATGGGAGGGAGAAGAGACGACAAGAGAGAGAGAGATAGGGAAGGCCAGAGACAGGAGACAAAGACGACAGAGGGTGGGACGGAGACGAAAGGAACAGAGAGAGGGGGACCCCAAGCCAGACCCGACGGGACCAGGGAGGTGAATCGGGTGGGGGTGGGGGCTTTGGAGGCCGCCGCGGGACAGAATAGGATCTAGTCCAGCCAGATACAAGAAATGGGCCCCTCGCCCCTGCCCCGGGTCCGGGTCCCGGGCGGGGGGAAGGGGCTCGTGTCTCAGTGCTGCAGTGTCGGGGGGGCCCTGCCCCTCCCCGCGCTTCGCTGTGTAAGGCACCGGCTCCAGCTAGGTCCGCGAGCGCGCGGGGGGAGGGGCAGGAGGGGGCGAGGAGTCCTTGGAGGAGGGGGGCCCGGCTGCCTGCCCCCTAGCTCCCCCGGGCCCGGGGGCGCAGCCAAGAGCAGCAGGCGAGGCAGCCTCGCCCCCTTAAGGGAGGAGAAGGGCGCGTCTCCCCGCGCCGCGCTTTCTCCCCCGAGTCCTGCCCCAGCGTCCGGGTGGCTGGGCGTTTGTCCGCGGCACCCAGGCGTCCCGGCGCCCGCCCGCCGCTCACACGGTACTCTCCAGCATCCACTCGGTGCTGGTAAAGGCCAGGCGTGCCCTGGCGGAGCCCAGCCCCAGGTCCCCGTCCTCCCCGGCCGCGCCCCCTCCGGCCCCGTCCAGGTGCGGCGTGGACCGGTGGCGCTTTGTCCGCCGGGCGCGGCGCGGGTAACTGTGGCTCTGGAAGAGCGCCCCGTAGTCCCCGTCGAACGAATAGCGCTGCTGCGGCCTCGGCCGGGCCGGGGCCCCCCCAGGAACCAGAGCTAGAGTGGGGGGCGCCGAAGCTGGCGGCCCCAGAGCCCCGGAACGGCTCCTCCGAGGGCCCGCCGCGGCCCGAGACTCCTCCCCAGAGGTTTCCTCAGACGGCAGCAGGCACAGCGAGGTGGCTGAGCCGCCCAGGGAGCGTCCGAGGACGGCCTCCGGCTCCGTGGAAGCCATCTCGGCGGCGGTGGCCTTCGCCTCGACCGCCAAAGCGGCAGCAGCTGGGGACGCCACCTCGCGCAGCGCCTCATAACGGTCTTCCGCCGGCGGGGGCGGGGCCTGCGATGCGCCTGCGCCGTTGGTCTGAGAGCACACGTGGCTGACTCGCGGAGGCGACCTGGAGGTACCCTTGACGCGGCGGCCATCTCCGTCGCCGTAGACCTTATAGCGGATCATGAGCAGAACGATGAAGACCAGGACCGAGGCGACGATGACGCCCCCGATGGCGATGATCATGGTGCCACCCAGGAAATGGGCCCTCAGTGGGCGGCAGGGCGCGGGATCTCCGGCAGTGGTAAACTGCACACAGCCCACCACTCGCGTGGCGGGCAGTGCAGTGGCCCCGTCGTCGTAGACTGCCAGCACGCACAGGTCGTAGGCGCGGCCTGCTGCCAGATCATTCACCAGGAAGGTCTGGCTGGTGGATGGGATCATCCTGCGGGAGGGGACGGCATCAGCGCTGCGTTAGCTCCGCTATGAATGCTATGAATGGTACCGCTTCCTTTGCATGCCCCGCCCATGGTGACCAATAGGGACCAAACCATGCGTCCCTACCAATATTTCACCCTCTATGGGTCAATAGCAGCCATTCAAGCAACACATTTCCATCCTATCAGGACCCCTGCTACGGGCCACAACCGTTGTGTGCAAGCCCAGACCTCAGAAACACGCCCTGTGATGTCGCATCACCTACTAGGATACTATCTGTCATTCGTGTTCCCTTATCTACTTATCCTGGCCCCTGCCTGGGAGGAGTGCTATAGCTTTTAAGTCTTGCCCTTAAAGAGCACGCCTTTAATTTGGGACAACTGCCATTCAGGGTCTCTGATCTACATAGTTCCATCCTTTAAGGGGCCCCAATAGTATAGCCCACCTCCCATTTCCTGCGTGTCCCATCCTCACGCAAGTGGACACTGAGGTCAACTCACACCCCCTGTCTTACTCCTAACAGGACAATGGATGCTCTTCTAGGTCCTTTTTTCTATGTGTCCCCATCCTTTCTGGGAAACCAGATATAGGCCATGCCCCGCATCTCCACATCCCACCTTGGGTACATACATCTACCTGCCTCTGTCTATTTCCAAGCCCCTCAACTACATATTCCCAGCCACCAAGGGGCCCTGGCCATAGGCCACGCCCCTTCTGATTGACGGGTGGCTTCCTAGCCCTCCACAGGGCCTCCTAGAGATGGTTTCCCTACTGTGCCTGGGACCATGTCTGCTCTTTGCATGTCCTGCAGTCAATCACCTTGTGTTCATGCTGTGCCCCACACCACCAGCTGTCGAAATCATGCCCCCAGGGTAAGTTTCATCCACAAGCGCGTCAAAGGTAACCAACCAAGCATGCCACCTTCTTGCATTAGGCCCCTGCCCTCTAATGAGGGACCGTGCAAAGAAGTGGTTATGCTGACAAAGCCTGGGAGCCTGTGTTTGAGTCTCTCCTCTGTCCTTTGCTAGCTCTGTGACCTCAGGCACATCTCTTAACATCTCTGTGCCTTGTTTCCCCAAAATGGAGATAGTAAGAATTTCTTCTTCATAGAGAGAGTGTGAAGTATGAATGAGCTAACACACCTAAAGCCTGGCACTGGATAATTTCACCATCATTAGCTTGCACCCCACCCAGTGCTGGCCCGTAACACTTGCTGTGGCTCACACTTCACTGCCAGCGGCACTCTTCCCATCTGTAAGACCATTCCCACTAGGCCTTGACCCTCTTCGGTTGGGCACATCCCTTCTGTTCTGTTGGCCATATCCAGCCTTGGCTAAGCCACGACTGCCACTGCCACATGGATGCGTATGCCCAGCACTCAACCTCACAAGCTCCCCCCACCTATAAAACTCATAGTGGGTCACCAGAGACAAGGACTGTCACCTGTCTTCCCCAAGACCCTGTGGCAGGAGCTCCAGCTCCTCTGAAAGGCCACGCCCCCCATCCACAGGCCTCTTGCCCTGAAGCAACTTCACATTCCTTCTAACAAGCCACCTCTGCTACCTCTGGTCCTGAAGCCCACCTCCGCTGCCTTATACCAAGAGCCACCCTCTTCAAAACAAAAGATTTCAAGTAAGCCCTCCCCCCATAATGGCCTACCCCGCGTTTCCAACTCACCCCCACGTGCCATTTCACACACTGCCCCCCACCCCTTCCAACCTTGGGCCCCTGGCTGTGAGCCTTACTCTTCCTGCCATCTCTCTTCCCAAAGAGACTTGGATTTCTCTTGCTCCTTTCCCCCCAAAGTAACCAGTTGCTAGGGGCTCCCCACTTTTCAAGGGCAGAAGCTAGCTCCTTAAGAAAGCTTCAGCTTATGTGTCTGTAATTGGCTGGAAGACCCAGGCAAGCAGCAGGGCAGGCTTCTGGTTGGATGTCACCTCCGCCCATGGCAGCAGTGAGGAGGTTAACCCCTGCAGCACCGTAGCACAGGCATCTGCGATGGGGGACAGAGGACTGGAACTGTGGCCTTGAGGGGAAAGGAAGAGACCAGGGGTTTGTTGCCCTGCTGGGGACAGAGGGCCACCCCATCATCTGCAGACATGCATGGTCTGAGGGTCTGTGAACCTCCCCTCACCCCACCACATAGAGGCCAAGAGTTCAAGAAAAAGAAACAGGGAAGTGGAGAGTCACAGAAGCCAAAAGTTATTGACTGGAATGTATTATCCTTCTCCCCTAATCCTTGCCTGGCAAACAGTAGGGGCTCAATAAATGTGTGTTCAGTGTATAAAGGGCACGATTAGGAGTTAGAAGGGTAAGGGCTGGAATCCTGGCTCTGCCACTTCCTCCGTGACCTTGAGCAAGGGATTCCCCCCACCCCCCGCCCACTGAGTCTCAGTTTCCCTGTCTATAAAATGGGAAGGGGGATCATCACTACCTCCTGGCAGAGTCGGGAAGATCAAAAAAGAGAGCACAGGGCCTCATACAGAGCAGGGGGGCTCAGTGCCTAATAAGGGCAGGAGGGAGAGAGAGTACAGCCAGACAGAGGCAAAAGCAAGAGAATAACGGAGATGATGGGAGAAAGTAACCCTTCAATGCCTGTCTACACCGCGCAGATCTGTCCACACCAGCGCAAGGGCTTCTAACCCAGTGGACGGTGGAAATAACTTAGGGGTGTCTATAAAACAAGAGGGGACCTCCTCATTGCTTCACAACAAAGCGGAGAAGATCAAATGATCATTTTATGTTTTTCTCATACCTTCTGTTTCCTGTTCTGTAATGTACCTGGTGTGCTAACACTGGCATGGGTCAGTCATGAGCGTGTGAGTATGTTTCATGTTCCAAAATGTTCAACTGACCAGGTACAGAGTCAAACACCCTTGGCCAGGAGTGACCAGACCGTGAACCCCAGAGAGCAGGGATGCTGCTGGCACATTCGCCGTTGTAACTCCAGTGCCCAGCCCTCCTCTGGCTTGTGTGTGTTCTCAACCAAGATTTACTAAATGCAACAAAACCGGAAAGAGATAGTGAGACAGAAATAGAAGGAGACAGGGGAATGAGGGCCCAAGACAACGCCGTGTGGCCCTCTAAGAACCACAGCTGAGCGAGAAGACCAAGGGAGTAGGCAGCTGGGAGCAGGGGCCCTGGAGGAGGCGGCCCGGGACTGCAGCACCCACCTGTAGACAAGGGAGTCATCCGCGGAGCTGTTGTACTGGACCTGATACATGCGGATGCCAGGCACGGGCCTCTGGGCCGGCCAGCGGATAAGCACCGAGTTCGAGGTGAGCTCGGCCGCCACGAGCCGGCGCTCAGTGGCCGATTCGTTGGCACCAGGTCGGCCGGGGGTGGCGATGTCAGAGGAGCCAGGCTCGGTGAGGGGTGGCGGGGCAGCGGGCGGGGGCGCCATCAGAGGCAGGGGTACCACACACACCTCCACAGGAGCCGTCGCTTCCCCGGCGGCGTTAGAGGCAATGCACGTGAAGGTGCCACTGTCCCTTAAGGTGGTGATGGTCACATCCAGCGTCCCATCCCCCCGAACCCGGGTCCGGCTCGAGTTCCCCAGCAACCGCCCATCGGGGGCGACCCAGTGGACCACGGGCTCAGGGTCGCCCACGGCGCGGCACCGGAGGCTGACCGCCTGGCCCTCCACCACCAAGGCCCGGCCCCCTGCCTGCCGCGTAATCAGCGGGGGTTCACACAGGAACTCCTCCTCGGGGATGGACCAGAAGTAGCGGTCGGTGAGGTGCTCGGGGGTGGCGCACGTCTCCAGGTCGTCCTCTCGGGTCAGCCGCCGCAGCCACAGCAGCTCACAGTTGCAGTGCAGCGGGTTGCCGCCGAAGCTGACCGTGAGCGGCGTGGGCGGCTTCGGCCCTGAGCCCTGGGACCTCAGGAAGAGCCCGTCGGGGGGCAGTTTATGGAGGCGGTTGGAGGTCATGTCCAGGCGAACCAGTTTGTGCAGCTGCACAAAGGTACCTTCAGCGATATGGTCGATGAGATTGTGGTCCAGCGTGAGGGTGTTCAGGTTCACCATCTGGCCCACGGCCTCCCACGGCAGGGCCTCAAGATTGTTGTAGGACAGGTCCAGGTCCTCCACGGTGGACAGGAAGGCGTCTAAGGCGGCCGACTCGACCCGGCGGATCTGGTTGTTGCCAAGGATTAGGTGGCGGAGGTTGCCCAGGCCGCGGAGTTGGTCGCCCCGCACCTCGGCCAGGCGGTTGCTGTCGAGGTGCAGGGCGCGCAGGGCGCGGAGGTCAGCGAAGGCGCCGGCGGCCACCTGGCCGATGGTATTACGGGATAGGGTGAGGTGCACCAGGCTGGTCATGTTGGCGAAGTCTCTGCGGCGGACGGCCGCGATGAAGTTGTCGGTGAGCCGCAGCTCCACCACGCGCCGGTCGATGGCCGGCGGCACGAAGAGCAAGCCGGTCTTGGCGCACAGCATGGTCAGCGTGGGCGCCACGTTCTGGCAGATGCAGCGGCCAGGACAGGGCTGCCCGCGGGATGCCCCGGCCCAGAGCAGCAGCAGAAAGGGCAGGGCGGCAGGTGGCGGCGAGGGGAGCGCCGAGGAGAAGGGGCCCGGAGCCATGGTGCAGAGGGAAGACGGGAGGAGCGGAGCGTGAGACCTGCAAGGGAAGGAGACGGGTTACCCAGGCACAGGGCTTGACCACCAGCCTGGCCACCCACCATGTCCATCTACTAGAAGTCTGTCCCAGGCCCCTGCCTTCCTGACATCTGGGGCCCAACAGCCGCAGGACTGATCATCACCTGGCATGTATTTGTCCTTAACAGACAATATTTCCATGCTGGTTGGTAAATTACACTGCCCCCACCCCCAGGGTCCTAATCCCAACTCTGACCTTCCTCTAAGAGACCCAGACCTCTCATGGTTTCCCAACCAGAGGGGTGCAGTGACACCTGGCCCAGTCTGGGCCTTCCAGTACCCAGGAAATATTTTTAAATCCCAGGGTTGACTAGGGTTTAAGGTCATGGATTTCAAAGCCAGCATCCCTGGGTTCCAATTCCAGCTCCGACACTTACTAGCTATGTGACCTCGGGCAAGTGTCTGAACCTCTCTGAATCTCGGTTTCCTCATCTGCAAAATGGAGATAAAAACAGGCCTTACCTCTGTGAGGATTAAACAGATTAATGAGCATAGTGTACTTAGAACCGTGCCTGGCACCTAAAATGTGTTCAATACACGTTGGTAATTATTCTCATCATGATCATCAAGGGCCCACTATGTGCCAGGCATAGAAGTCTGTGCATTATTATTAAGAGTAAGTGCTCTGAAATCAAAAAGACTCAGGTTCAAGTCCTAGCTCCCCACTTGCTAGCTCTGTGACCGCAAACCAATGATTTCCCCTAACTAGGCCATAATTTCCTAATTTGTGCAACGGGATGACAATCACAGCATCTTCACTGGGTTGTTGCAAGGGCTCATTCATGGGGGCTACTGAGCACAGGGCCTGACACACAGGAAGTATTCAGTAAATGTTAAGGATAACCCCCCCGCCCCCACCCACCCACCCACCCACACACACACACACACACACACACACACTTGGGAGTGGCAGAGGGAATCTGAAGGTAGGAGGCGCTGAGAAAAACACAGCAGTCTTCAGGCTCAGCCTTGGGAAGTCCTTCTCTGAACCTGGTTTCATCCTGGGCTCTGATGGGCTCCCAAGCAGCGGGCAGACTTCCACGCTCACATCAGTGGGCACATACAGAGCCCCATACGTGCCCACACTCACACACACCCTCACACACTCACGCTATGCCTCTGCTCCAGGCAAAACCTTCCGGCGGGGATTTCCCTGCGGCGGCTGCAGCCCACGGCATGTCAGCTCCCATCACAACACCGGGTGGGTGGGTGGGGGGGGTGAAGAGGGAAAGATGGGAAGGGGGCGTCCCCGAAACTGTTTTCACCCCACCCCACACCTAGTCCCTGCTGGCCCACCTCCTAGGGATCTGCAGTTTGGGGCTGTGGCTGCTGTGGCCTTGATCCTTCAGCCCTTGGGGAGGGGGACCAAGAGAGTCAGAGAGAGAGAGGGGCATAGAGATGGAGAGACAAGTGGGCAAGGGGGGAGATGGACTGGCAGACACAGGGAGACAGAGTCAGAGAGAGAGAGACAAAGGGCCAAAAAGAGAACGAATCTGAGGGGTGCCTGGCTGGCTCCGTCAGTAGAGCATGTGACCCTTGATCTCAGCATGGTGAGTTCGAGCCCCACATTGGGCAAAGAGCTTACTTGAATGAATGAATGAATGAATGAATGAATGAATGAATGAAAAGAGAAAGACTCTGAAAGAAAGGTGCAAAGGCAAGAAGCCAGCCTGACACCAAGACAAGCTGAAGCACTAAGAAAGGAGACAGGCAGAAAAGGGCATTGAGTCCAAGAGATGGGGGGAGGAAGAGTGAGGGAGAGGCAGGAAGAGATCCTAAGAGATTACAGAGAGAGACCAAGACGGAGGAAGAGATAAGAGACAGACAGTGCCTGGGCTGGAGAGAGAAAAAGAGGCAGAGGCCGGACGTCCCGCCATCTCTGAGCGGCCCCCACCATTAATTTGTCTTGCGCCCCGCCTGCCATCAAACTCTGAAAACACAAAAGTGACATCTCCTGAGTTGGGAGGCCCAGCTCTGCACCTGCCTGCCTGTGGGGCCGCTTAGGCTCAGAACCCCAATCTGTGAAACAGAAATACCCAGTTTTGCCCTCCCACAGCTGGGGTGGGACTCGAATAAGAGCAATGAAAACAGCTAACATTTATTGAGAGGTAGTGCAGCACTGCAAGAAAGAATCCGGGCGCTCGGGTTCACACCCCAGCTCCCTGCTGCGTGACTTGAATCAAGTGACTTCCCCTCTTTGTGCCTCAGGGTGCTCCTCTGTAAAATGGGAATAATGATAGCACCTACCTCATGGGGTTGTTATGGGGATTCAGAGACAATACACTGTAACGTGTAGAATAGTTCCTGACACGCTGAACACGACATAAATGTTAGCAGCTATTATTAATATCATTATTATTATTATTATTATTATTGTATCATTTTCTCTGGCTCTCTCTCAGCCACCAGCCGGTCAGTCTACCGGGAGATCTTCCCTCATGCACACACGCGCTCACACACACACACACACACACACACAAAACGGTAAACCATGTCCATGCCTCTCTCCAAATGCAGGGTTCACTTGATATCATGAAACTGTCTGTACTCTCTACTCATATTATTAGGAAGACTTTCTTGTCCCAATCACCTTCCCCCCCTCCCCCCAGAGAGGGGAGACTTTCAGGCCTGAAATCTCTACCTACCACCCATGCCTTGGCTCTACCATGAGCCCTGATCCAAACAGGATGCTCCTGACCTTGCTGTCATGGCCCCTCCCTCCCCGCCTCC